>NW_010265873.1:0-10205 GCF_000690775.1 Eurypyga helias
ATGAAAGTGCCGTGTTTGGAAATACAAGAACATACGGCACATCTGGGATCTGAGATGCTTCACTGTGCACAGCACTTTTAATGGAAGTCCATGGGATCCCACAACTCCTCCTGCACATGCCTGTGACGGACAGCAATGCCCAAAGCAGTGACTGCTGCAAGTCAGGTGACTTGGATGTCTTTGTGGTGTGACACAAAGCAGCTGGACACAGAAATCTCATTTTCTGTAGGCATGAATTCTGTTAATCAGATACTTGCATTACAAACCTATTAATATCTAAGCAGGTCATGAAGACACAGTGTAGCTTTGGTAGTGACTGGGACAGACAATGTTTAGAACATCTAGCAATTAAATGGCACATCTTATTTCTTAGATCAAAAAAAAATCATAGATAAGTACTAAAATTTTAAATGGAAGAGAGGAAATTAAAGGTGACAGATTAATTCTAGACTGGAAATTTAACCAGAATCTCTGAAGTTAAAATAATGCACTAGTGAGGGAAATTGCCTGCTTAGGGATATGTTGAGAAAAGTATACATATAAGTAGAGACTCACTTTTAGGCAGCCCAGCAGTAAAAAGGACTGATTGGCCAGAAGTCACACTAATTTGGAAAAGGAATGGAATCATAATCATTTTAGTGTGAATTATTATCATAAAGAGCATCATCACCTTCACCTTTCCATCATTACGTATCCTTACACCTCTCTGAACAAAGCCAAGCAACGATACGAAATTGTTTTAATGCGAGACCAGATGACATACTCTCCTCAATGTGGACAGAGATAACAAAAGGGAGATATGCTAGAGGTTTATAAAAACATGAAACATGTGGAGCAATTGAATAGGGAAGCGCTATTTGCTTTTTTTCGTAGTATGACAATCAGGGACTACCCAATTTATTTACCAGGCAGAAAGTTTGAGACAAACAAAGGAAATCATTTTTCACACATAATTAAATCTCATGCAAAATTAAATTATGGAACTCATTATCACAGTATGTTGTGGAGGTCAAAAGTCCAAAAGCTTCCAAAAGACATTAAAAAAAAATTTCATTGAGAATAGATTCATCAGAAGCTACATAGCAGGACAGTCCAGATGAGACCCAGAGTTCAGAAAATGCTTAAAACCGCTGATTGTCATAAATAAAGGACTCATTCCAGGGAAGCGAACAGGTTAAACATAGTCTATTTCTATCAAATTTATATAAAGTCTCTGTTACTGGTCACTGCAAGACACAAAATAACAGGCACAACGGACTGATGATCTGACTCAATATGGTATTACTTATCGTCTTTTCTGCTTGTTATTTATATGAATGAAAAGTAAATACTAAGTCATTGCCACTTTGGCTTGGCAAACTCTTAAATATAAATTGAATTGTATAAAAGGGCCTGTAGTGACAGGACAAGGGGTAATGGATTCAAACTGAAAGACGGTAGATTTAGATTGAATGTAGAAGAAAATTCTTCCCGGAGAGGGTGGTGAGGCACTGGAACAGGTTGCCCAGAGAAGCTGTGGATGCCCCATCTCTGGAAGTGTTCAAGGCCAGGCTGGATGAGGCTTTGAGCAACCTGGGCCAGTGGAAGGTGTCCCTGCCCATGGCAGGGGGGTTGGAACTAGATGGTCTTTAAGGTCCCTTCCAACCCAAACCATTTTATGATTCTATGAAAAGGGGCTACAAGGCGCACAGTAAAGATCAGATGTTTCCTGGAGCACTGTGACAAAAAGAGTGAAGCTCCAGTTTTTCCCTTGGTTATAGTTTTCCTGTTTAAGAATTCAAGAGAAAAAAGCTTTCATTCTCCTTGAAATCAGCCTGAATAAGGAACATTTTGAATGAACTGTATATTTCTCTGCCTAATTCCACATAACCAGCTTCTGAAAATATTGTATGTATTTTTCACTCCAGAAGTAAGCATTTGATGATTATCTGTATCATTATGAATCACATCATCCAAATAATCTTTAAAATCAAGTTTTCCTCAAAGATCATGATGACATTCATGAAATACTGAAGCATGTTGGAGAGCACCAAAAAATTGAAGAAATAGACTGCTGCATATTGCCATTTTTGCAGGGAGTGTTTCAACTGCAAATCAGTGTATTTATAATTACATGTTTAAAAAATACAAGTATACGTGAACTTAGAGCAAATCATGTTAAAATATGGCCTAAGGCTATAATAATCTGTCTGAGTAAGGAAATTTCCAGTTCTCCTTACCATGTTTACAGAAAAAAAGTGCCATGTATTAACATCAGGCAGAAAAGTAAATTTCCATAGGCAATGACCATAGCAACAAGATGCATTCTGGTAGCCAACACATGTGGTACTTCTATTAGCTCAGAGTTTTCAAGTGAGAATCCCCAAAGATCAGCTGCACATGGGAGCTGCTTAATTTTGTGGCAGCTACATGTACTTTTTTCCAACTCAGCAAACTGTGCAAATAATTTGGCTAGAAATAAGATGGTTCCTGGCAACTTTAAGTGCTTGGAAGAACATATGCTAAGTAACTTTCTAGTTTGTTTTGCCCTCAATGTATTTGAACAATTAAAGAAAGAAAGAAAAAAAAAAAAGAAGTTGAAAAGTAGCAAAGATTAGCAAATTAGCAAATCTTCAGTGCAATAGCTAATAACTAGTTCTGATGAGTAAGGTTATTTAGAGGTCTTGGATGATTATAATGGTGCCCTGAGATCACCTTTTGATTTCAATAGTCTTACGACACTGTCTTCTTCCTTCATTTAGAATATTCTATAATGGAATTACAGTACAATATAAATTCTTGCAAATTAGGTGCAATTCACTTTAGTTGAGAATTAGAGATACCAGAAGAAAACCAAAGGTTTTTTGCTGCCATATGACCACCAAATGGTTTTACTATTAGGATACTAACAATTGCTTTGGAAAACAGTAGCTATCCTTTTCAGAAGCAGATGTGAGTACCCACTATATTTTCACTTGATGTCCTGATCTGACAACAGCAAAGCTAAAGTAGAAGGGAAATAACTGCACAGAATTCAAGGTAACCAAAAGCATAACTGGGTCAACCAGCATCAAACATGAGCATGCTCCAAATGAGTTTGTACAAGCTCACAAAGTACAGATGTTTGTAGCAGATCACACCCCAAGGCCAAGGCTGTTTAGATGCACATTTTGTACAGGAATGTGTGGTGTGAGTGAAACCCTTCTAGTTTATTTATTACTTGCCCAGGGCTAGGCTCAGTCTAGCCCTTCCCATTATCCTTTTCTGTCCCCTCTCTCAAGAATACCACAGGAAGAAAATCATATTTGTGTGAAGGAACTGTGCCCTCCAACAGTGCAAAAGGTTGATAAAGGGAAGCTTTCCTAATCTATCACCTCCATTACTTGTGCCTTGATTTATGCACTGGAGATGATGTTATAAAACCTTATAACAACAACTCAGCTTTTCTGTTCCTTCCCTTGTCTGTTGCTCCTGGGCATCTTTTGTGCTTTGGTTTGTGGTCCATTCTTCATCATGCCTTTAACATATGCAGTATTGCAGCCTCTTATTCAAATGACAGGAATCTATAAAACATCTATAAAAATATACTTTTTGGATATAGAAGATTAATAGCATATTCATGTTCTGCCATCACATGAAATAAGAGGCATTGTCCATAACTAAGGGGGCCTAGTAAAAACTGCTGATCTTATGATTCAACAACTTAATCTGCCTGCAAAGTTGGATTTAACTTCAAAGTTGGCCTTTCTTTGAGCAGACAGACAAGATGAATTCCAGAGGTCCTTTCTAATCTAAATTATTCTGTTTCTCTGTCCTGCAAAGAGATCTTTGCTACTAACATTCACTAAAACTCCCAAAGGAGAGATCCACTTATAATAACCACTTTTTTTGCATGCATTTCCATAATCACTATTTTTTAGGAACATACTCTAGGTTCCAATGAGCATTTCCCTCTCTATAACCATCTAAGGAAAACCATGGAAGAAAGGAAAGTGAAGAGAGAGCTGCAGAGGAGTTCCCTGTCCGAGTTACAGAACAGAAAAATGAAGATGACAGTAAAGTACAAGGACAAAACCAATGCCTCCTCAATGTTTCATTGCAGGCATCTCCTTGGCAGGTGTACCACTGCTGCTGTGAAAGCTGTGTGCAAACTGGGAATCCAATGAATATAAGCACATACTGATCAGAATTTTTAAAAGACCGAGTCTTAGATTCACTGAAAGTCAGGAGGGAAGAGAAAATAAAAAAGTCCATTACAAGAGTTGCTGTTAGACCCTCTCAAGCAGGAAAGCTTGAGAAGTAAGTGGGCAGACTGAAACAGGAGAAATATATATTTGCATGAAGCAGAAGAACTTGAAGTGGGAAGGCTCTAGGTTATCTAGGGAATCTGAAGCAATTCCACCAGGAGGGAAGGAATGCAGCTGCTCCTCCAGCAGGAACTGCCCAGCAGGTAACAACCAAGGCCAATAACCGATTGTCATCTCCCTGACTAGCAAGGAATCTACCCTATCCTGATGATTTTTTTTTTTTTTTTAAAAAAAGGTGTCCTAAGGACTACACCTCTTCATAGTGGTGGTACCTTTCAAAGTGCAGTGCATCTGAGACTTGGTGGTGAGTAAGCTGGAAGAATGGATCTGCTGACTTGTGAAGTATCAGAAAGGGCCACTGCAAAGGGCCCCAGAGCCACTACAGAAAAGATGCCAGGGCTTATCTGAACCACAGACTACCCCACCTCATTACTAACCCAATGTGCACTGATGATTCCTCTACACTAAAAATGAGCAGATCAGAAATTACTAGAGCTAGGAGCTCAGATTATATTCTCCTCAACTCTCTCATATGTATGAAAAAGCTAGACAATGACATCTTTTGGATAATATGATGTGTACACATGCTTTCAGGGATAGGACAAAATAAAAGCAGACAGCAGAGGGAAGAGATAATATTACCCTGCCTATGTGCATACCTATTCTGGTAGCACTTTAGCTTCCTTCTCTGTGCTGCAAGAAGACTACAGCGTAGACATAATGTGACACCCAAAAAGAAAGAGATTTTTTTTTATACAGTCATCTGAAACTCATGCAATTACAATCATTGAGGGCTATTGATTAAGGTGGTATGAGTATCACCAAAAAAAGGTCACTTGCCAAGTTGCTAAATACCTTACACAGCTCCATCCTAAAGCAAAGAATGCTAGCAAAACCTGGAAACCTTCACACCATCAAAATTATGACCTGATTAGAATAACAGAGATTTATTAGATAGAGCAATCATAAAGATTTTACTTGTTCAGAACAAAAATACAGTAAGATAATTTATGGCTGTATATAATCATGTGGGATTTAGGGTAGAGGGAAATAGCAACCATAGTCCAGGTAAGGTCAGCAGTGGTTTTCTATAGATACCTAAAACAGAAACAAGGAAAAGCCTTTGTATTGCCAGTCAGTGTAAATATTCAAAGCTGGTAGGGAGTTGGCCATGTGTAACCTGATGAAATCTCCTAGCATCTAAGACATGGTGCCTGCATGTGCACAGCTTAGTAAAAAAGGTCTCTAAAGTGTTTTCACTTTTGGACTGTACCTGGAAATTATTTGGGAGAACATCAGTCATCACGCCAAAATGTTTTCCAGCAATTCACTAACACAAAAACATTCATGGGCAGCCCTTCACTTTCTAATACAGAATCAGCCAGAGAGGATTCATCTTGCCCCCTTTATATATAACCTCCACTGTAGATGCTATTTCCAACATAGTAATCCTTAGTATTCAAGTAGATGAAGACAGGCACTTTTAGAAAAAGGTTTTAATCTAGTTGAATTTGGACATTTACTTTAAGATGAGAAAAATCACAGGCTATTTCTCTCTTCCTGACTATCAGTCACAAATTCAGATACAAATGTCTACATATTGTCAGATGAATTTCACACAGAGGAGAAACTATCACAGTGAGAGGAGAAACTATCAACAAGTAACAAGCAATTCTTAGATACAAAAGAGAATGACTGTTCTCTTATATTGGATTCCTAGAAGAGGCAGAAGCGAGTGAAGGGTGAGAAGCTAGAAAGCAATTCTTGTGAAGGTGACCATGAGGATACCAAGTCATCACTTGCTGTATTAATTTCAGACTATTTTTGCAATTTAGCCATGCCATTTTGAATTGAAGTCATGTTCTCCCTAACCTTGGCCAGCTGGCTATCTTCCAGCGCCACGTACTGGTCACACATGACAATTCAGAAGGGCACTAGCCCTCGCTGATATGCCACCTTAAGAGAAAAAAAAAATTTTTAACCAGAAACAATTTTTCACTATAGGTGTCCATACAGTTTTGTGTCCACCTCACACACAGTGTCCTAACTTGTTCATAACACTCCTGCGTGGGGCAGACCAATAGCCCACATAAGACAAGTTACATCATAAATGCTGCTTCACTTTGACCATAAGACTAGCAATGATTTACATTTCTATCAATTTACCATTTTCTCAGCAAATAGGCCTCACTCAAAACTACTTTCCCTTCCATTTTAACTGCAATTTCTTTGCCTTTTGCCAGTTCTCAAGGATTCCCTAGCTTTCCATGAGTTTCCCAAGAAAAGCACAATGATTCAGAAATTCCTTCTTCTTGTTCTCTAAGTGAACTCTACAGTCTCATATGGTGCTACATTAATTTATCTAAATATTCACTAACTGACCTTTCTCCTTTTGTATTTTATATTCTTATAAACATTAAAGATAATAAGGATTGTAGTACAACATCTAGTTTCAGCCAAACCTTCTATTAATCTAAATTTTACTTTGTCTCTTAATAATTTCAAGTCTATTTGAATCTTCACCTTTTTGATTTTAGACCTGCACACTTATGCCTCATACTAATGCCCCTTCCTAGAGCATAGAAATATGCCTGTTCCTGCTTTCAGTGGGATTTCTTCAATTCTCCAGTCATTGAATACCTTATATTTCTTGTAACTTACATTTCCTCTGCACCACAGTATTCTTAGACATATCTTCAAAGAACAGAGAAAACATCTTGTATTTAGAGATAAAATTGACATGCTTTAAGTATATAATTTAATGTATTTTATGCTGAACACTGAAATACAGAAGAAATATGAAAGATTTATTGTTTAAAGATGTTCTCCAAGACCCTCACAATTCATTTGAAGGGGATGATAACATTAATACTTCACAGTACATGTGAACCATGTAACACAGAAATCTCAAAGTACTCCATGGAGAAAATCTTGTTTACTCTTTTCATGCTTTCAACAAGTTTATATAATTTAAAACACAGTTTTGAGAGGAAATAGAAAAAATATGAAATTTCAAGCAAAACAAGGTATGACTACATGACTGCCAAAATCTAGGAAAAAAATCCTACGGAGTTTCCCAAGTAATTAATACAACAAAAATCAAAATGCAGCTACAGAAAAATGTAACAAGCACAGTATATATTCTACATCCTTGCAGAATGGAAAAATCCTTCTCCTCTTCTCCCAGGTCTCCTTCCACTTTAACTTTATTGAAGAGAACAATTAAACAGAAGGACAAATTTAAAAATAAAAAAATAAATAGAGAAATAAAATAAATAAATAAATAATGGCTGAAAAGCTTTGCATTATGAGAGACATTTTAAACAGAAAGCTAGGATTTTAGCAAAAGAATGAAAAAAGATAAATAAAAAATAGCAGAAAAGGAGAAAATAAAAATATTTAAAGTAAGAAAAAAGTTTAAATACCAAAATCAACATCCAACCAGAGGAAAAAAGATTAAAATTTTAAATGTAAAACCAGAGCAAGACAACCAAACTTCATTAATAAGAATGCACATAAGGATGATCATTCGAATGTAGAATGACTGATTTTTCAAAACTTCTCAGCAAAATCCCTTGCTAAGGTGAAGAAAAGAAACTATCATGTCCTAAGAGAAAAAGTCTTCTGGTAGATTAGTAATTGGCTGAAAGATAGAAAGCTCAGCAGAAATAAGTACATACACTGACGTGGGAAGAATCTGCTCTCAGGTCTTCTAGGCTGCTCCACATTTTCAGAAGTTACATGGAAAATGGAATAGATAATAGTTCACAAATGTTGCCAAGTTCACAGATGACACAGATGTACTGTTTTATCAAATCTAAAACTGGCTTAGACCAATCAAAAGTTTTCACTAGAAAGAGTTAACAGGCAATTAAATTGTTGAAGATTAAAACCTTTATCCAGTAAGTGAAAAACTGTGTATGGGCTGAGGGGGAAGGAGGGTGGGGTTGGAGGCAGGGAATCTTAAGGACAGATACAAAAAGCCGTGTCTGAATTTTTTATTACTTCTCAAAGACCTCATAATCATGTTGAATATATCTGTGAAAATATTAAATCAAAGCTCAGTCACTGTCAAAAGTCAAATATGGTTTCGAATTACTCAAAAGAAAAAAATCACATCAGAAACAGTAAGCATAATACAGAAAACACAAAACACTGTACCATGCCTTTCAGGATATCTTACAACTAGGAAAAGCTCAGAGAAAGAGGCAATGAGAATGATATGGAAAGACTCCTGTACAAAACACCACTAAGTAGATTGGGACACAGAAAAGAGATATTGGAAGAAGGATGTGGTAGTGATCTACAAAATCATGAACCCTATGGAAAAGGTGAGCAGTTAAACCCCCAGTTTTGGGAAAAGATAAGTTTTGTTAGGAATCCATATCCAGTTTTGAGCAAATTTTGAAGCTGAATGAGGGAATGAAACAGCTGAGTGAGAAATCACACTCAAGTAAAACACTCTTTGTAGTTTCCATCACAGAAAATATGTGTTTCATTGTCATACACCTGTTCTTTTTCCCAAAAATAAGAAAAAAAAAAAGGGGGGAGGGGGCAGGGGGGAGAAGAAAATGGAAACCCTCTCCAACTACTAAACCCAACTGTTTGTCATTTCATGTAGATTCTGTCTCATAATTAAATTTTATTTATCTATGTCATCTCTCAGCTATTTTTTTTTGTGCTATGTGATTTAACAAAAAAAATTTTGGCTGAAGCAGAGAATAAGGGGCCTTCTGGCTGCCTTTTTTAATACCTCCCATTTGTATACACATACACATTTTATTTGTTTGATTGTAATGGCTTTATCTGCTTTGTTGGTGTTGTGTCCCATCACCACCCACACCCTCTCCCCCGCCCCTCCCCAACCCCAACCCCAGCTGCCTTTTCTTTCATATCTTTTTTCCTCCAAAAGCTTTGTTTGATTTTTCAGGAATGAAAAAACATACCAGGTTGTGAACCAAAGGAAACATCACAATTTCATAGTCCTTCAGGATGGAACTGTAGTCAGGGGGAATTTTATAGGAGGACAATTATAAACCTCGAGGCAGAAGTTTTTTTGTCTTTTATGTGTAATTTAGCTCATTTGGGTTCAGGACCAGGGCTGGAACAGGCCAAATCCACAAAAACAACTAATCAAACGCTTCAGCTGAAACCTGCGATCCTGAACTCTCCCTTCCCCAGCCAGCCCCAGCCTGATGCAGAGAGCAGCTGAGCCTCAGCACTGCTGTGCCTTCTCCTTTGAAGTTTCCCAAGCATTTAGACAGCAGCGATACTACTTCTTAAAAGCAGATGTGAAGTTGTTGTGAACTCAAGCCCTCTCTTCACCGTCCATGCATGGGCATATCAAGACAAGGGGTAATGGGTATAAATTGAAATCAGGGAGGTTTAGATTAGATATCAGGAAGAAATTCTTCACAGAGAGGGTGGTGAGGCACTGGAACAGGTTGCCCAGAGAAGCTGTGGATGCCCCATCCCTGGAAGTGTTCAAGGCCAGGCTGGATGAGGCTTTGAGCAACCTGGTCTAGTGGAAGGTGTCCCTGCCCATGGCAGGGGGGTTGGAACTAGATGATCTTTAAGGTCCCTTCCAACCCAAACCATTCTGTGATTCTATGATTCTATGTTTTCATCACAAAACACCTTTGCTGGCCGATGGGGTTTGTGCCTGGCCCAGCCACCTCCAATCATCTCAGCTGCCCCCGGAGAGGGGTACCACGCTCTCAGATCTCCCCATTCTGCCCCAGGAGGGGGTGCAGAAACTCCTCCCCCTTGACTGTATGTGCTGTCAGTTCAAATTCTGGTTGTCTGTGGGGGGTATGAAGGTAGTAGGCCAAGCCCAAAGGACTTGACAGGCTCCGGGATGCAGGGCAGTAGTGGCAGAAGACGTGCTGGGAGAAGTCAACCTCATGGAGTTTAACAAGG
>NW_010265874.1:0-5176 GCF_000690775.1 Eurypyga helias
TGATTCTATGATTCAGATGAGCTCCTGCCTACGGTGCGGTGCTGAGCTGCCCCGACGCCGAGGCGTAAGCCCGCCTGCACGCTCGCGTACGCTCCGCAGGGAAGTGCAGTTAAGTTTGACACCGCGCTGAGCTGCAGAACGCACGTCTTGTGCCCGGTTGTGGTTATCTGATGGCAGAACGCCCAAAAGGCTCTTGAAGTTACCTGCCAGCAGGAAGCAGTGGTGAAACCCATCTGTCTCCTGTTGGTTCGTGGAGGGAATAGTGCACGGCCGTACTACAGTCAGCAGAAGAGGGTGGTTCTGGGGCTTTGGGAATACATGTGTTAGCATCTAACCCAACCCCAAACTTCTAGGAGACGCTGAAGGCCATCAGGAATCAAGCTTTGTTTATGACACTGTTAGTTTCAGGGTGGGGAAGAACAAAAAAGTATATTTGCCATGTTTTGGAAAATGAAAAACGACTGGAAAGAGAGGGTAAGGACCATATTTTGGCCATTACACAGATCTTTTCTAAGAATATCGGGTAATGAGGAGCTTTTTCAGAAATTATGAGCTGTTTTTAAGTCTGTGCAGCTGTTGTCTGAAAGCTTTGAGGATCTGTGATCTACTTCCGATGCCCCTCAGATACAAGTGAAGCAGAAATATCTTCACAGAAATAGACTGTCATCACTGTGGTCAGTCGGACTTTCATTTAGCATTCTGGAAAAAGTGGAAGGAGCATGACTTGATTAAACTAGTGCTAAGTAACAGATTTCCTCCTTTTTTTTTTTTCAGTCAATGTAGAACTTTAAAATTGGCTAAAAGCTCCAGATATTTTCAAGTAGCTTGAAATAGATGGTTGTCTTTTTTTTTGTGAATAAGCGTATGTGATAGATAAGGTCGGGCATTCAGAGAACTGAACACAGCTCCAGATCCCATGGATTTTTAATGGGAATGAGAGTTGATTTAATTCACAGAAAACCAAATTAAAAAGCCAAAGAGAAAAAATTGTTCTGGGAATTGCAGTGGAACTTTTAAAATGCCTAATTAAATGAAAATTAGTTAATGCTTTTCCAGGCAAACATACATAATATTAGAAAATGACTAATTTTGGAAGCATAATTAAAATATTAATTCTGTCCAAATCTTTGTGCTGCTTTGGGAATCCAGTTACCTGTTTAAACTGAAGTAACGGTTCAGTGGAGAGTTGGATTACTTCGTTACACTGATCCTGTTGTTGCAGGTGGTAGAAATGAGAGGGAGAGAAGCGAAAACGAGCAACTTGAAGTGAGGCATTGGAAGGACCCAGGAGAGATGGAAAAACGTCGTACCGGGGGTGTGGAGAAAGAACGGAGTCAGGCAGAAGAGGAACCTAAGAAGTACGGTGAAGGAGGTGATGAGGAGAAACTTGCTCGTGAGGAAGGGAAAAGCAAGGAGGAGGAGGATGAGCACCACACCCCTATTCAAGAGGAGAGGCTTCCTATGGAAGAAAAGGAACGCCATCAGGAAATGAGAAGAGAGGGGGAGAGGAGCTACCCCAGTGAAGAAGAAAGCGAAGAGAGCGAGCATCACAGCGAAGAGGTGGAGCATGCTGTTCTCAACACCAAGTCCCACCCTGGAAGCACAAGCACAGAGGAGTTCCCCCACGGGCCTGATCAGGGCTCCGCGGGCCGCTGGCGCTCAGGTGAGGGAGTGCAGAGCCCTTACAAAAGAATCCATGAAGGTGAAGAGGGAGAGGCAGAGGAAGAAAGAAGTGACAAATACTACCATGAGTCTGAGGAACATGATTTCTCCCATCAGCAAGAGCGTGAAGAATCTCAAGGGAGTGAAGAAGCAGAGGAGAAGCAACCATACAAACCCAAATGTTCCCATGGGAAGCACAGAATGGGTGACCCCTCTGAAGAGGAGAGGGGCTGTGGTGGTGAGAAAGAGGAAATAGCGGAGGAATCAAAGACAGAGGAGGCCCATCTCTGGGACAAAAGGAACCGCCATCAGAAACATCATGAGTTTGAGCAGCAGCGTGAGGAGAAGAGTGGTTATCATGGGAAGCACGGGCCTGCAGAGGAGGAGGAGAAGAGGCGTGTGGACCAGGGAAGTGAGGAGCACAGAGAAAGGTGGCAGCAGAGTGAAGAGAGCAGCGAAGAAGAAGAAAACAAGAGGCATCGACACAGTGAAGAAGGTAACGAGAAATGGCGTGAGGAGAGGAGCCGCCATGATGGCTCGCAGGAGGTGAGGGGGTACCGTTCGGAGGGAAGGACGTATCTTGGAGGTGACAGTGAGGAAGAGCTGGACAGGTATCTCAGCAGAGACAGCAAGGAGAAGCAGCAGCATGCTGGAGGGAGATACCGCCTGTGGGACAACGAAGATGAAAGGTCACTGAAAGCGCACGCTCAGGAGCGCCAAGGGCAGGCCAGAAGACCCTACAGCCCTGAGGACAGTATAGGGCAGCGCTATCCTGGCAACAGTGAGGAGGAGGAAGCAGAAGAGGAGCATCGCAGCAGCGATCAGATGGAAAATGAAGAGGAGAATATGGAGGAGGGAAGATACGCAGAGAGGGAGGAGTACAGAAGCCATCTTCCTGCAGAGAACGAGAAGAGAATGCCAGCATCCTACAGCCCTTTCTACCCACTGCTGTGGTGGAAAAACCAGCGCTCTGGGAAAAGGGACAGCGCAGGAAAGCAGCTTCTGGAGGGCAGGGAGGAAGGCAGACCCACCCTGAACAAGAAGAGGTTTTTCCCTTACTATAATGACTATGAATGGTGGGAGAAAAAGCAAATCCTAAGTGCTCTGAACCACGGACAAAGCAAGAAAAGGAGTCTTGGCAAAATGAAGAGATACGATATGAAAAGGCAATACAACAAGAAGGATCAACTTGCACAACTTGCAGATTACAGGAAGAAATCAGCTGAATTCCTAGAGTTGTACAATTCTGGAGAAGACATGAAAAAACGTCATGTAATCGGGAATGACAGAGGGAGTCTGAGACAGAGGCCTCTAACAGAAGAGAAGGTATGTGTACAAGGGTTTCTCTGAAAAGCTAGGGGAAGCTGACGTGACCTGCACGTTTCTAAATCCTTTCCCAAGGCGGCTGGTAAACTGTGTGTGCAAACGAGATTAAGTCACAGCGAGAGCCAGATCCCCAGGGATTTAAAAATCCACTTTCTTTGAATGAATTCAGTGGAGCTACCCCAGGGCACAGTTTGAAAACTAAAGACAGTACGTGCCTCTTCATTCACTTCTGTCTGCTGCAAGACAGGAGGAGAGAGGAGGTGTTTTTACAAGGGCCTGTAGTGACAGGACATTAACGGGGTTAAATTGAAAGTGGGGAGGTTTAGATTGGATATCAGGAAGAAGCTCTTCCCGGAGAGGGTGGTGAGGCACTGGCACAGGTTGCCCAGAGCAGCTGTGGATGCCCCATCCCTGGAAGTGTCCAAGGCCAGGCTGGATGAGGCTTTGAGCAACCTGGTCTAGTGGAAGGTGTCCCTGCCCATGGCAGGGGGGTTGGAACTGGATGGTCTTTAAGGTCCCTTCCAACCCAAAGCCCCACCTCTCCCTCTAGAGTCTTACAGACTAATAAAACAAAGATGCCCATGGCAGCAGGAGCAGAGAGGTAATTAGCAAGCACGGCTTGGTCTGTCGGGTTGTTTAACATGTACAGCTGAAATTAAGAGTGAAATTTGGCTGTCCTCTGAATTCCCAGCTGTAATTGCAGAGCAGAACACGGCTTGCACTTGCACACCTGATTTACCTGTGTAGTTCCCATGTATGTGAACCCTCTTCTCGTTGGACTTCCTGTTCTGCTTCCGCATCCAGGAAAACTTGAGTCTGCACCCATCAGCTAGATGCTGCTCCTGTCTGTCACTGTATTGCACAAAGCTGGGCTGGGAGCAGTGGAAGCTTAATAGTAATTTATAGAGGTTAAATGACGTTAGCAAGTCACGATAACCAAGAGTTGGGCGCGTAATTTTCCCCCTCGCATCCGGTCACGTGGAGGTGTTCCTCTTGTCGGTCCCTGGGTTGGCTGCATGTCACAGGCCTGAACCACTGTGACCGTAAGGTTGTGACCTCCCAAGGGTCTTCGCCTGGGCGGAAGGGACTGCGCTCCGTGGGGGCAGGAGCTGTGAGACAGCAGGAGGTCACCAGGTAACGGTGCTTTAAAGCTAAAAAACGATCAAGCCGTAGCCAGGGCCAGCGCTCAGAGTGAGTGTTGTGAGAGTTCCTCCAGCCCGAACACGGTTAAAAGCAGGAACCTGCACCAACCTCCAGAGCACCTGCTGCACTGCTAACGCCTCCCGCCCAGCCACCAGTCAGGGACCGGTAAGAGGCAGGAGATACCCGCTTCCGAAACGGTCTTTGTCTCTCATTTTCACGTAACAGAACGTTTGCCGACGTTACTGGATTTGCGAATGCTTTTTATGCGTTTTCACAGGAAAAAGAACTGGAAAACCTGGCCGCTATGGATTTGGAGCTGCAGAAAATCGCCGAGAAGTTTAATGGCAACGGGAGAGGTCGAAGGTGATCTGCTTGGGTGTCTCAAAGCTCGGTGTAGCTGTGCGCACGATACCTCTGTTCTGTGGTCGGTTCATTGCCCCTGGATTGCTGTTTGCCCTGACACCAGGAAATACTCTTTACGCTCTGCTGTAGTGCCGTGATTCATCCCGCTGGAAATGCCTTTCATTTGCTGCTCTTAAGATCTGGATAGCATGGATTTTGGTATTACAGTCTCTCACGCAGGGTGGGTATTTTGAATATGCTTGTGCAAATACTCGCGTCGGCGCTCTCGAGAAGTATGTCTGAATTTGAAATAATAAACCCCCTTGATCGTGGGCCAAACTTTCTTCTCGCTTGTTTGACCGGCTGGGTTACTGCAAAGTAAGCGGGGGCAGGTGGATAGGTTGTGGACAGGATGTTGACTTGTGGTTCACCCGTGTTATTTACAAGTTCCAAGGCACCTGCCTGTGCCTCTGAGTCAGCAGGAGCACGAGAGGCAAGAAGGAATGCCAGTTGCTTTGCTCCCGCAACTCAGAAATGCCCTGTGAGTTACTGATTTCTGGAAATTGTTGAGGAAGCAGAGAGGTTGCGACACCAAATGGATGCTTGTTGGTTTGGAACGCGTGTGCTGCTTCAGAGTTCAATGCAGTACGGGATTGGTTTCGCCGCTCCCTCGGGCTCGGCCGTTGATCTAACCCCCGCGCGT
>NW_010265875.1:0-329 GCF_000690775.1 Eurypyga helias
GGATATGGTTGGCCTTCTGGGCTGAGAGCTTTAAATGATTTTAAAATGTTGTTAAAAGGTGTCTGTGTCCCTCAGCTTTGAGCGTGAGGCTGCTGCTTGTGGCATGGCATTTTATCGGTATTAAAAAGCCATAAAATCTGGGGAGTGTTTTATAATTGTGTTGGTGAGAATAAAAACTTTGCTGTGTACTTGTCCAGAGAGAACACCGGCCGTTTCAAAGGAGACGAGGTAACTGGACTTAGAAATTGCAGCCCTGGATTTGTTGTGTGTGCTGTATCGCTGTCTCTGTAACAGCACTGCCAGACCTCAGGTAAGGTAGGGGTCGTTGC
>NW_010265875.1:383-4258 GCF_000690775.1 Eurypyga helias
CCCATTTAGGAAGACAATGAAGCTGTAATACTAAAATATTTTTAGAATATTATAAATTGAGTGATAATTCTAAAAGATCTATTTAAATGCACATAGAATGTCTAAGAAATTATCAACTGTAATATTAAATACTATTGCCTACCCATATTTTAGAATTTAATGAACTAAGGGTGAAAAAGAACCATTTAGTATGAGACAAGGAGGTATCACTCTTAATAAAGTATGGGATAAACACAGTGAAACTGCTATACCACAGTATAGGAAATACTGTATTGGACAGTGTAAATAAGATGTGGTCTAAAGTGTTGCATATTTCTGATTGCCGGGATCTATGATAGTCAGTTTTTATAAAGGTAGAAAATTACTTTCAGAAATTACATTGTTTGGAAGGTGTAACTTGTTTTATAACAACTAAAGTAGCCAATACTGACAGTATATTTTATTCTTATCTTTTTTCTTGTTTCCTAGTCAGAGGAGGCTTTAGACTATTTAATGTGAATTCATAAATTGTAATAGAAGTGGTGAACAAAACTAAAACAAACTCCAGTTCCCTCCCAAACTCATTCTGAAGACCCAAAAATTGATGTTCTTGATAAATGGCAAAAAAAAAGGCAAGTCTTAATAACTATGTAGAACACAAATTATAGCTGGAAAACAGAGATTACAAGTATCACCCCTTGACAGTGAATTCAGCAACATTGGTAGACGTTTATGAACTTGCAGCCAACAGGGTTTTCTCTAATATGACTCTATATTTGCATTTTCTACGACTACGTGTAGTGCACACCGTGTGTACTGGTGCACAGAGCACCACTTAGGTCTCGATCAGGTATTGGCTAAGTTCAGTGCTTAAGAGCTCGCTAGCTTAGCTGATGTAGGGGTTTTTCTTTTCTTTTCACTACATGCCATAATAATATATGCCTGTGGGACTGCTTTTTACATCACTTGATGACCTATAGTGCTTAATAGTTTTTTTGCTTAATGGAACGGACGATTCCCAAGTGCTCACTCCGTGCTATCACTGCTTAATGTTCCTTTGTTGTATTTGCAAGATCCACGTGCACCACTCATGCACAGATGTATACTCTGTCATGCCATTAAAGCTCATTAGCACATTGGTATTTAAAAACAGATCTGAAATGTGAAAGGAAATACCAGAAAAATGAGGTAAATATTTGACTCCTTACAGGCCACTCTCCATTTTGGTCCCGATTGTTTTCACTCTGTTGTGGACACTGATGTAAATGGTGATGCAAGGAAATGAGCAACCAAAAACAGCCCTAACAAAATGCCCATCATATCTATTAAGATAGTTGCCCTTTTAATGAGATCATGGGACTTCTATTTTTTTTCTTTAAATGCTCACTTTCAACATTGTTATTGCTTTGACTGTATGAGGTCAAAAGCTATGGGAAATGTTTCTGTTTGGTATGGTCCCCTGTGTGCAACATGCTTTCTGTTACTTCCTTAATTCCTCTAATAATTTGTCCCAATTTTAGTCCTGTGGAACTCAAGTGGCTCCTTTAAGAGCCTCGTGTGCAGCACTGACACAGGTTGCTCTACTTTATCCTGGTTAACTATGATGGGATCTCTCATTGCCGGACATGAGCCGTAGGTGATGGTTTTACTTCCTTGGGAGTAACTTTCACTTATGGAAGAAGGCAAGATAATCCTGTTGGTATTACTTTGATACTTAATTGACTGTTGAATGTCAGAACACTTCTATCTTGAATATCCACTGCAGTGAAAATTCAGGAATAAGTAACTGACTCCCCTCTGTGACTGCCTCTTCTTCATAACCACAGTTGCACTGAGCACCGAGTGGGTTTGAAGAGAATGAACAGCTTTTCATGACATGTATCTGCTGACTGTAGTGCCAAGAGAAATGTGGAGGCCAACTTCTGCCCCATTGCTGAACATATCAAATCCATCATTCTGAACAGGTAGAAGGAATAAAGCAGCTTTGGAGTATTCTGAGCCAGTCATCAAAGCCTGCTGCATGAAGAATCTGATGGGCCCAAATGTAAAGAAGTAGAGAAGGCTGAGAGTGATACTGGTTATTCTTTAGGTTTAGTATAGTCTAGATACAGTGTAACTAATCCGATATTTTGCTTTACCTTCACTTTAAACATGCTACTTAAATATTTAAAGGTCACAAGCATTACAGTTACGTAAATCAGGTATTTTATTTTGCTATTAATAATTAGAATTAGAATAATTAGAAGTAAGATCTCATCAAATGTGCTGAGAACCTGCCAACTTGGGAGCTCCTGGGAAGTGAGGGAGGAGCACATCTGTGACACCCCCTAGGGTGCTTGATTAACACACAATTCTGGCTTTCACTCATTTCTCTACTCCAGCTCTTGTGTACATCCTCCCTACTCTTCATTTGTTTTCATGGGAAGGGGGCTGTTTGTCTGTTGTTGTTGGGGTTTTTTTTGTTTGTTTGTTTTTTCCTCTCTGGAAAATTCACCTTTCTAGCACTATACCTTTCCATTAAAAAGACTGACCTGATCCCCTCCCTGCTTCCCCCCCACAGTGTGAACTGGGAATAGTTCCGCTGGTTTTAAAATAGCGAGCGAAGAAGTAGGCCATGTCTGAAGATGCACGTCTTTGCTAATACTCCACCTTACAGTTAAGTGCCAGAACACCAACACAATAATTAGCAGAAACACTTTCATCAGCTTTTAATTTTACTTTTGTTGACTTTAAAATTACTGTAGTGAGTGACTTGGGAGCAGCAGACTCCTGAGGGCTGCTCCAGTCACACATCTCTTGATGTGTATCCATACGTGTTGCTCTGGGGTACACTTTCTCTCAGGGGGGAGGAATAATTAACTTTATATTTAACACAGAAATAAAAAGCTATCTGTTTATCTGCATTAATGTCCTCTGGGACCCCCAAGGCAGCGGGCGGGGGCATACCCAGGCGCTGGCTCCCATTCTGTCACTCCAGCAAAGGTGCTTCTGGATTCATAACCATCGATTATGATTACTTCTGGATTCATAACCATAACTGCTCCGCATTCCCCTCCCCTCTGAGCACGGACCTTAAGTCATAACTGCGTCTGTTTTGTCTACCCACATGCCGCAGTCCTGTACCACCCTCTTTAAAGTGAGAGGTGTGAGTGCTGCGACAGTGCTGAATCAAGTGCTGGGGCAACATTGCTTCTGTTGCGTCGCATTGTCCCATTGCTTCTCCCCGTGCTCTTGCCCACCATCCGTGTCACTTAACTTCTACAGTCGAAGCATGAGGTAGTTTTAGACAGGAGTGTTTTTTTTAAATTCTGTTTTGTATGTGGCCTCTTCCAAGGCTGAGGCGGCTGCTCAGTGCTCCTCTTCATCGTATTTGGTGTCTCTCGATGTCACAGTGGGGATGGGTCTATATCTCTCTTGGCTGCTCTTCTGGAAGCTTCTGTAGGACAGGCAGGGAATGGCAGCAAAGCCGTGCGAGCTGACTGCTTGCCTTTTGTCAATCCCATGTTTTCATTTTCTTAATAGCAGGATTGCTGGTACTTACAACACCTAAATAGCTAGGAAAAAATGGAACTGTTGTAATTTTTCTTTTTTTTTTTTTTTTAAATGGACATCAGCAAACCAGAACTTATTTTGCTCATACAAATGGAAGTTTGAAGATCAGTAGCTAAAATAATGAAATTTCTGCCTGCACACTGATTCTTTGTTCATTTTCAATTCCATCCGCTCATCAGCCTGTAGGAGAGCAACATTCCAGAGTAATAAAGTGTTTGAGACCTGCATTTCTGAACCACACCCTTTTATTTGATGTGAGATGACAACAGAAATGCTCACTTTTCTGCACTATATTCCCTTCTATATTGAGGAAGGCACAGCGGGGATGCATGCTACCGCAATTC
>NW_010265875.1:4269-5943 GCF_000690775.1 Eurypyga helias
CTCTGCTGCTGCATAGAAACGTGGCCTTAATTAGCAAATTTCATTTAGGAAAAAGGTTTTGCTTTCGTTTTGAGTGCCTGGCAGAGATTTACTCAGACTGAACTTGAGGAGATTGGATTGAGAAAGGAGCAGCCTTGGTTAGCCAGGGTGTGCAGTTTCAGTGAATTAAAATAATGGGGTGTAATAGATCACAGGCACTGGAGATGGCTATCTGCCTGTAGGTCATCTCGCCAGCTACCTTCCAGGAGGGGATTGTTCCCACACCGTGTTTGCTGATCGTCTGCCTGTTCGGGTGCTACAAGCTCTGAGTGATAAGACTCCCACGATCTCCCTTGGGACTGTGTCCTACTGTCTAATAGATCTGTCAGGATGTTTTTCTGGAAATTAATCCTCGGTCTTCTTAGTGTCATTGCTTTGCCTTCTATTGTGCAGGACAAAGGTGCTGTTGGGGTATAATGGTCTGGGGCTGGACAGAAATGGTTGACTTTTAAATTCAATTGGGGTATAAAGTAACTTTTTTGCATTTTTCCTGATTCAGAAGTGTCTTTCAAGTTGCTTGTGTTCCTGGGGCTGCTGTGACAGAGCAGGTGATAACTGATGTAGTAATTTTAATGACAAAAAGCCTTTGATTCTCATCTTCCCAGTCCCCGTTGCTTCTCTGAGACTTGCTGAAAACCTTTTTACTCTTTCCTGCTTTCTTCCTAGTGTCTCCTCTTCTCCTCCCTCAGTCCATCTCCCAGTGGCAGTCATATGAGCAAAGGAGGACCTACCCTGCATTTAGTTCCCAGCACTGTGAGCTTCAAATTCAGTCTGTTGACAGTAGTTTTCATTGAGGAACATTTTCCTTTGCTGCTGTGAGCAAATTCCCTGCCCAAGGCTGGTCTCCTGCTCCCAGCCGGCAGCTGGCTCACAGCCGCAGGGCTCAGACCACTGCACTGTTCATGCCTCTAGCCTTCCTTGCTTCCAGTCATAGAATCTGTGTTTCCATGGGCTCTGGATTTTCTATTTTTTTAGGCAAGAAGGATTTTTTCATTTTGAACATTATGGTTTAAAATTTCTCTTTCTCATTTTTTTTAAAATTGTTCTCTGGTTGTAGCCATGCTCACACTGAGTTTGCAGGCATCGAAACACTCCTTCTGTGTTTCCTATGAGCCTTTCTCGGCGTGGTAAACAAGTGCTTTGGATGTATTTGTCAATCTATTGCTACAAAATCTTTTACAGAAACAGAAATAATGCTGTCAGAAGCAATACTCACTCCAACTTTACAACTGGGGAAAATAAATAAAGATTAGATTAAAAAAAAAACAACAACAAAACCCAAAAACAAACAATAAAGAGAAAAAAGATGTGCTCATTTGAGTTGTGACAGAGTTTGTTTTCTTCACAGCAGCTGGTATGAGGCTGTTTTGGATTTGTGGAAGGCTGTGGTTGGGATCTGCCCTGAGCAGGGCACTGATAACCCTGGTGTTTTCAGTTGGTGCTAAGAGTGCTTCTGCCAAGCCAAGGACTTTTCCAGCCTCTGGTGCTGCCCCAGTGTCCTGTGTTCCCAACTCCTGCTCTGCAGGCAGCGGGGAGGGGACATTGTCCTGACAGCTGACCAAACTGACCAAAGGGACATGTCATCCCACAGGACATCATGCTCAGTGCACAAGTTGGGGGTGGGCTGGGGGCCAT
>NW_010265876.1:0-23847 GCF_000690775.1 Eurypyga helias
GGGGTTGCCCCGCAACGTGCGGCCCGCGTTAGCGCCTCTCGCGAGAGCTGACTCGGGGAACCCCCGGGGCCCTGGCGCTTCCCTGCCTCAGGGAATCCCCCCGGGCGCCGGGAGCTGCCGCTGTTTCAGGGATACGGGATTTGTGTCAGCTGTAGGTCACTCACGTCTCGCTGGCCATGGGTATGGTGGTATATCTTCTACATCTGTGAGAGACGTAATTATCCTAAACGTGTGGCGGGACCGTACAGACCTGGAAAACACAGACACTCGGTATGCTGTTTTACTGCAGTGGGTGGTGGCTTTTTTGTTAACATAGAACATATCAGTCTTCTTCGGTTATTGCGAAGTGAAGCCATGCTCAGTAGTGAATAATGCCTGTTGGTGCCCCTCGCAAAGTCACTGCTTTTGAACTCCTTGACACGTTGCAGAATGTGAGGTAAGATGGAATCTTGTAGTTCCCAGTACGCGACACAGAGTAGCCTTACCAGTTCAGAAGGAGCTCAGGAGGAAGTTATGACTCAGTCCTCTGAATCACATTTCCCCTGAGCTGTAGCATTGCACAAACGGGGAGTGTGCTGTCAGCCCTTTGCCAGCTGAAGCATATTCCCTCTCCTGTCCAGTCAGCTCCCTGTGCTGACACAGAAGGGAGCAAAATGACGATTGTGTTTACTTCCAACCCAATTTCCCACTTGCTCATGGAAGGAAATAATGTCTCTTCAGGATTTGCTCATCAATATGCTGCCCTTAGCATAGCTTTCAGGATGGTGTGATGATACAGTAGACTGCAACTTGCAGACAGAACTCTGTGACCATCAGATGTGTGGTGTCTTAAGCATGTTTTAATGTTCATGTGTAGGTAGGTGGGACATGGTACTCACTTGTCAGGTCTGAAACTAATGCTTGTTCCTTGGGCATTCACCTTCCATGCTATAGGAAGCAAATCTGTTGCAGTGAGAGAACAGATCCGCAACACCTACATAGCTTCTAAAGTAATGTTTGAGTTTGATTCCAGGTGATTTGGCCAGACTAATAATCACCAAGTAACATATGATTAAACAAATCTGAGTTCTTGGTAATATTTTTTTAAAAAAGGAGTTGCACTCATATGCAAACCAAGAAAAATAAATATTTCCTGTGTGCTAAGTTTAACAGTTTAAGAATAACATAAACAATCAGGTGATCAGCTAATTAAGCTCTGCAATGGATTTTAAGTGATTAATTCAGGAGATTTTACAGATGAACACTGATTTACTGTAAATAATTGTGATTAAAGTATTCATTTGTTAGTATTAGATCAGCTAGCCTTGCAAAGGTCCATTGTTCTTTATGGTTAAAGGCGTTAATGATTCTGGTAACCTACTAGGAATCAAGCATTTAGAATTCCTAATTTGGTAGCAACAGTAGTTCTGTGTGAAGCCTGACAGTGAATAGTATTTATTTTCTTTTCTGGTTTCCTTCAGAAGGAGGAAAATCTAAATTAGGTAGGATAGAGTATGTTGCAATTGGTCGCTTCAGTGTTAGATATCTGCACTTTTGTAGAGAAATTTTAAGAAAATTTTACCTGAACCATGTGCTTAAGGGACAAATTATGCACCTATCAATACAGGAGGAAATGCATGAGGAAATATCAATTTGTTTCGTTTAGCCTGTAGGACTGCTTGGGTAAGTAGCTGCTCACTGACACAAAGAATGGATTGTGCAATCTAATTTTAAGTATGTAACTTGAAATTCCATTCTGTATGATCCTTACGCCTATGTTTGTTCTTCAAAAAGAGCTTTCACGGATTCACAAGTAGTTTTCACAACAACTAAAAAATTCTCCAAAAGAAAATAGTTTATAATAAAGCCATCTTGGAGAATAGGGTAATGTTCTGCTGTACCCATGGCCGTTTGTGAGTGAGGGTAGGGGAGAGAAAAGAGTTTGTGTAAATATGTTGTACCAGTGCAAAATCAATCACTTAATGCCTTTCAGGGCTTCCCTTACTATTGTGCTTTCAGTAACAGAATATTCTGTTACTTAGTACTGCTGACAGTTATTTCTATGTATTTGTGCACTCTGCAGCATAATGACCTTTACCACAATATGAAGAGTAATAATACAGGGGCAGTGGGTCTCTGAGTTTTATTTCATACTAGATTAGAACAAGCTTCCCTCCCCCTTTTTTCATAAAGGCTTTTGATGTATTTTGAAATAAAGTAATTCTTCATTTATTTTGAAATGCACTAATTTGTCATAACTGACAAGTGGATCGAGTCATCTTCCTTCTCCTTCCTGCTCTAAACTTTTAGCCTTCAGGTTATTTTGACATACTTCTCTGTGGACCCACAAAAAAGCATTAATACAGCTGTGTGACTCAGAGAAATCTGACAGTTTCTTCTAAGATGTCTCTTGTGGGTTTTTTTCTTCCAAAAGCATCAGGATGATATTGTTGGCTAGAGGGACAGTTTGGATTAGTGTATGTGCTATTGAGTTTATAGAGTTCACATCTATAGATGTAAAAACATCCATACAATAGTAGTATACTTCATTTTCACACTCTATGTTACAAATACATTGAGTTTTGGCATACAGTGTAAATGGAGTGCATTGTGTTTAGGTGATACGCAGGGTACAGACTAAAGAACATACCATGTCAGCTCCAGTGGTTATAAAATTGACAATATGGACTCACACACACAGACATTCACATATATACACGCACTACAAATATATGCACAGCCAGTAAAACAAAAGATACAGCCCAGGCAATCAATAAACCCCAGGTCTGTACAAGTGAGTCACTTGTTTAGGATCATGGTATGCTGAGAATCACCGTGTACAGTCAAGTAGGGCAGCTGGCCTAATTGTGTAAACCTACTTCTCGGTTTTGCTGAAATTAAAAAGCAGAAGAAAAATTTCCAGTGACTGAAAGGACAAAAAATAAACCTTTTGGTGTCTACATTTTTAATCCCTGTTAATGAATTAAGAGCACAGCTCAAGCCGTTGTTTACTGTACTCAGAGTTTATTAATCTCAGGCTGCTAACCCTGAAGTTTCTTCTTGGCTGAGTAAAAAAATTTAAATCAACATTCATACTATTAGAATTTCTTTCATTCTGAAACCCAGTTCTCATGTGGGGATATTAGAGAAGGCAGGCCTAGTCAATTATTTGCTCAGATACACAGGGACTGCTTTTCTTTCTGGAATTTGCACTGGAGTTACCTGCACCATTTGAAGATGCACCCAGGTACTCTATGTGCAACAATTTGAAGCTGACTCAGAGCAGCTCAGTGCAAAAAAACAAAGTGACTAATCTCTTTGTAGAAGGGAGGCTTTGCAACTTTGCTCTGAGTCATGGAGACAACTCAAAGTGCCTAGACTTAGTACAGAAATAAACAGATTTAAACCGAGCATTCAGTTTCAAAACAAACCTTACTGCTGTTCCTTCTGTTGGAATGACCCTGGTGATGCTATTTAACATCAAAGTGTTGCTGATATGCAGGGTAGTTTAAATCTCTAGAAGAGATCAAAGTCGAATCTGACAAGTTCAGGGAAAATGAGGGAAGAAAGAATGAACGCAGAAATATTTTCTTACCCACTAAGATTGCCACACCTAGAGAGAGTGCAGGCAATCCTTTGTCTAGTAGCAAGATTGGAACTGAAAGAACAAAACTAGAATTGGTGGCATTAAGATGTGTAGGGGAGGGGTAATGGAGATCTTTAATAATTTGCCTGTTCTTGACATATTCTAGCCACCCCTAATTAGTCCTTTACATTCTGAGATCAAATAAATAACTAAACTGTAACATTAATCCTGCTTTATTCAGCAAATTGCTCTGTGTAAAAAAATTGGTCATTTATGGTGCTATGTTAAGGGTAAATATTTGTACAAGTTGAGCCAGAATCTCTTCTGAAATGGATAAGTGGTTGCTTCTGTCACCTCCAAGTTGTAGGAGCAGATCTTTCTTTCAGTGGTGCTAGTGGAAATTTGGAGAAGCTGACCTGAAGTTGATGATCTGCAAGTGAAATATGGAAATAATGAGTTAGTCCTGATTTGCTCTTGTGTAAGCACAAGTAGTATTTGGCCCTATATATTTATTTCAAGATCATAAAATGTATTATAACTATTTTGAAATTTGGACTAGAATGAGTCTGGGCATGTCTGTGCAGACAGACCCAAGTTTTTGTGCCTGTAGTCCAAGATAGCCAGCCACGACCTCATCCTGATGAGAAGCATTAATTCTGTGCCGTCACAGAGCTGAGAAACCTTGTCTGGCATCCAAAAACATGATGGTGTGCCCAGACTAAGTCCAGCCATTCAACAAAGTTGGTTATCCTGTGCGCTTGTTTTGTCCCAAGCTGGTTTACTTCAGCATGGCATACAAGCAGCGTGAGTTCAGGTCTGCCAGCGTGTCTGTTGAGTAATGCCCGATACCCAGTGCAAGGCATATTCACTAGGGAACAAGTATTCCAGAAAACAGAAAAGAAACATAACATAGAACTTATAAACATAAATTAGGGGTATCTAAACTAATAGATTTAGTCATTAGATAATCAGCAGTAGCACTGAGTATATTATAGGGCTTGAGGTAATAATTTGGTGTATTACACCTACTACTACGTCTCTGTAATTAAAATACATATATTTAGGTATTGAACAGATTTTTATAGAAATGATATCTCATTTAGTGCCTCATTTTATCCAGGTTGCAAATGCTGCAAGAGTGAAAAAGGTAAATAACAAAACTCCCAAAATGAGCAATTCGCATGTCTTGTTCTTTGAGTCACAAAATTAGCAAGAGGTAACATGTTAATCACTTTAACATTAAGAAAGCTAATAAGCATGTTAGTTTAAATGCTTTTGTGCTTGAGGTAGGATCATGTAATATCTGGGAAACTAAGCAGAGTTGGTCCTCGTCTGTACTTGAATGGGAGATGTGTAAGAAGAATTCATCGCATTACGAGAAAGGCTGACAGTGGTTTTATAGGTTTCATCGTTACAGCTGAGTCAGTACTGAAGTCATGCCTGCAATGAGTTAGGGAAACATTCTGCTGCTGGAACTGGAGCCCAGACTCATTCGGTGGTTAGGCTTAAATTTGGATTCACGGTCTGTGGCCTTGCTTTTAGGAAAGCTTTTTGTCTTGAATTTACATCAGTATCCTTATGACAACAATAGAAAACATGCAGAGTTTGACAATGGGATATAGTATTAAAGTAATATAAATATACTTTAGTTATGAATTGCTCAATACCTTTTCTTTTGTCTTCAGCCTAAGTCAGTAGGAGGATATGGTCATCATTACAGTTTCTGACTTCTTTGTTGCTCCCAGATTTCATAATTGTAAAAAAAATTAAGAGGAAATTTGATGAAATCCTTTTTTTTTTTTTTTCCCTTCATTTCTAACTTTCATGTTTATGAAACACATTAGGTCAGGCCATTGTAATAGTTGATTCAAGAATGCAGCAACGCAAAAGTGACTGAGAGTCAAATTTTAGCTATACTATAACTGTGAATTAAGAACATACGTAAACATTAATACATTTTTTAGCTGTGGCTTGTGTACTGGACCACTTTTTCATGTAAATGGGATGAAGATTTGCAAGCACAGGAGGAGAATGTATTATCTTCTTTATTTGTACTACTATGGTAAGAGCCTCAATGAGTAGTACATAGTATAATAACAGAAGAATGCTAATTAATAATACCTTTATTAAACTATTTGAGATCAAAAGAAAGCTATAAGATTTTTAAGACCAATATTCCATTAAAAATAGCTGGCTGATACAGGTTTCTACTGCTGTTTCCAATATAAAAATGATGTTGATTACATATTGATTGATTTGGAATCCCACTTCCACAATAGGAGAAATTTTGACTAACTGAATTCCTAAATTTACTGCAGGGATTCAAAAGAAGACTGTAGTTTTATTTTAATAATCAGTTGCCTTAGAGCTTCAGAAAATGTATGAAAATAGAGGAGATAATCCATGGCAATAGGGGAATTGGTAAGCAGCCAGCTCCAGTGCTGACACAAGGGGGTACAAATAAACAAACCATACAAGCAGTCACTGGCAAGCCAGCTCGTGCTGGTGCCATGCAACTAGGCTACAGAAGCGTGGCATAAAGGACATTTTTTAAAAATCCAAAAAGCTGGCTGGCTAACCAATGTCTGTTCTCTCCCCTGTGTTTTCCCACATCTTTTCACAGTTCATTTACTCATCAGTGTAAAAGTAATGGGATGTAGAAGATGGTGTGTGATTAAGATGTTACTGGCATTCATGTGGTATTCTTCACTGAATGGCCTCCTGAGGCTTTTGCTGTTTCAGAAGTCTGTTTAGGAAGCAAAACCATCCGGATTTTAGTATTCCTGGATACTATGGGTTAAATTGTGTGAATTGATCTAGTTCTGATTTTTTGGAAGAATTTAGTGTCCTTGGTTTGAACACAGCACATTTTGAGGAGGGAAATCTAGGCAGCTGTAAGCCTGCTAGAGCTATATCTATGGTCCCCCGTGTATTTTGACATACCCTGTTCTGAAGCATAGCAGGTGACGTATAGTAACACTGAGGGATTACTTTCCAAAGTGTTTTAACAATTTTCATCTTCCACTTTACAGTTTTGGGATCACATTTTCTAACATTAGAAACTAGATAATTTTTTTATGTCATCAGTGTATTTGTATGCCTTTCTACTTGTTCATATGTAATATTCACAAGTATTGGTTCTGCTTGTGTGGTCTGAAAGTGACGTCGGAATTGATCTGAAAAGGAAAAAAAGGCGTTTTTCCAACATTTGTTTAAGTGTCGTGAAGAGCATTACTAGGGCAAATGGTTCAGATGAAGGGATTTTGTGCTGTACAAGGCTTTACAAGACAATCCATGCAGTACTACTTTACAGCCGAAATAATGCTTTACGTTTATTGAATATGTTACAGAAAAAATAAATCCTTTACCTGTACAGAATGTTACAAAAGGTGTGTTTTCACTGATAAGCAGGCTGAAACACCCCAAGGGCACGTTGCTAGATACATGTGTGTGCCTACCAGTACCACAGGTAGTTAGGTTGTCCCCGGCAGCAGGGCAGTGTAGCGTTTGGTATTCAGCTATGAGCATCCTAAAGCCAGGTGTGTGCTCATTAAAAATGATCCAAATGCATGACTTTGTGGCCATTTACAGACTCCAGCCAGCTGCTCAGTGTGGTAGCGTGTCTGTGTGTGGGAGAGGTGGGGTCCGGAGGGGGAAGAAGGATTTCTGTGATTTCCCTTTAACTTCGGCACTGTAAACAGAGCTTGGTTCTGCATACTGATTTCAGCAGGCAGCCAATGTCAACACTGACATTTTCAATCTCTTTCTTTTTATGTCACATTAGTAGAAAGTGACCTGTTGTGTTTGTGGAAGCTCTGGAATCCTGCAGGAGAAGGATCACTCAGCACCATGGCAGTCTGCCAAGTACAACTTGTTCTGAAACACAGTGGTGCTGAGAAGTTGCATTATCAACTGAAAGGCAGTGTGGCTTAGCAGGAGATAGGTTAGGCTGTTGATGAGCGGAGTTGTGACCAGTTTACCCTCCAGGTACATTGCACCTCTTCCCTTTTTCTTTCTACTCGGTGTGTTTTCCTGCACTCTGGCGGTGGCTGCTACCGAGTTCAAAATTACGCCCTGTCGTAGCACTGTACTGTGTTCAGCATCTGTTGTGTAGACTGGGAATGCAAGGCCTTCATTTACGAGGAATAAAGTGCTGAATTGTTGGGAAGTCGTATGTTTTGTTCCAGTGATAACAAAGGCTGAAAGTGTAAGATACTAACCTGAGTTTTAATTTTATTCCTGGTACCCTATTTCTTTGGCCTGTTTTATGATGGCAGAAGTCCTAATATCATCTCATACTCTAATAAGAATATGATAAATCCATCTAATCAACTGAGAATAATGATACTTTAGCCAGTAGGAAGGGGAAGTGGCTTAAAGGAAAGTGTCTTGCAAATGGAAAAGACATAACGTGTGCTAAAAATACAAATGTGTTTGTATTGTTCCAAGAATTCTTGATTAACAAGAACAAACTGAGAGCAGACTCGGATTTACATCAGGAGGTCTTGAGTGCTAATGGGAAAGGAGGTACTTCAGCCCACAAAAACCAGTGCTTACTACAGAAAGATGATACAGAAACAAATTGTCAGGCAGATGAGCCTCATCTGGTTTTTGTCCAAAGCTCCTAACATC
This sequence comes from Eurypyga helias, assembly GCF_000690775.1. Taxonomy (NCBI): domain Eukaryota; kingdom Metazoa; phylum Chordata; class Aves; order Eurypygiformes; family Eurypygidae; genus Eurypyga; species Eurypyga helias. Next base: position 8,198 of record NW_010265876.1, read on the forward strand.
TAAATCTTCCTGTGGACTTTTATCTTCAGTCCTCAAATCTGTGACTGCGCTTTGTAGGAAAGCAACTGGACTGTATGTGCAGAACGTAACCTTTGGTCGCAGGGTGGGCAGTGAGGCTCTTGCACCCAACACTTCCTGCTGCACGGGAACCACAGGGAATTGTGGCAGCATGGAAAAGTGTAAACCCTTTCTGGTTGCTCCGGGAGTGTGAGCTATGCCAAGCTTACCCTGATTTTTCTGTCCCTCCTGGGAAGGGTGACTTACAAAACCCACAGAAGGGGCCGTCATCATCCTCTGCAGGCTCTGGTGCTGCAGAGCCAAGGCTCCAGTGAGCTGAGCATATAGGAGGGAAAGATGGCAGCTGTGGCAGAGGGCAGTGGCCGGGAGTTGAGTATATGATGATGTGGTGTCTGCGTGTAAAATAAATGAGTAAATGTGCTAGGGTAGATTGGGCAGGGTAAGCAGATAGCTAAAAAATCTGGAGTGGAACAGATCTCTATTAAAGGTCAATATAACATGAAAGTACTGAACATGTGGAGTAGACTTTCAGAGGAAATAGAGTAAGTATTTGTGTAATATGCAAATAAATGTGGTTTATACACATATATGCATAATACAACCTTCAGGGCCCAGACAGAAGAGAAGAAAGGCCTAATCTGAAAAGAATGAGGCAGGTTGGTATGCCATTTTAAGGAAGAACTGATGGCCTCAGAATTGTTTGAAACACTTCTTACAGATTTTGGTTGAATATCTGACAAAGCTCATGGGAATGCACAAGAGTGTGTTTCACTGACTAAGCTAAGCATTGTACCATACTGTTTGTTCACATTAGTGGCAAGTACTAGAACGTGAGCTATAGGTTTCAGTTAAAAACACACCTTTGCATTCTTCAATTTTTTAATACTTTCTTAAATAAGGCAGTAAAAATGATGAAAAGAAGCTGGTAAGCTTTAAGCAATGTTAGCGTATTTTTCTTATGGTGATTGCTTCTGGTCTCTGTATGTCACTACGTTACTCCATGGATATGGTACATTCTCTACTGGAGATCCTTTCTTTTGTGGATGCACAAGTCTTGTTAATATGAGGAATATTGGCAATGATAGAATATAAAGATAATACTTCAAAATATTATCATAATTGTTGCATCCTGATCTGAGTCCTGAATATTTACCTGTATATGCACATTACTTTATGAAGGCAGGTCATATGCAGTGTTGGAAACTTCACAAAATACTGAAGAAGAAAGATTATAATTGGCATTTTTTAAAAGAACTGAGCAGTAGAACAACTGCAGCTGTCAAAAGCTGCAGGATTAAAAAATGTGTTGTTTAAATTTAAGGACATCAGGTGCAGTAAGGAAACAAACACAAAGAACACTGAAATACTAAAAATATTACACTCTATTTTTGACCTATTGTGTAGTTTTTAATGGGCCACGTGAAGTCTGTAGAACCTGCAGCTCTAAAGACTGTTTTGTAAGGCACATTGTATACGGGTTGAACTTTGATTTCTCAGGGGACCCGTGGCTAGGTATTACTTGTTAAAATCTCAAGCAAACACATTGCATTCATCTGAGAGTGTAAGGGTGTGTTTATTTTGTAGCTTTAAAATGTTGGCCTAATGTGTCCTGGTGAAAATTGAAAGTGGTGAACACATCTTTTGCAAGTGCTTTGTTCCACACTTACCAGAAATCTTATAACAACAATGCTGTGGTTTTGTATGTGTAAACACAGTGGCAAATGCAATATTAATGAAGAACCATTTCAATTTAAATTTTTTAAGAATACATTATGAAATGCAGTGTGGACTAAATGAGAATACAAATTATAATACATTTCAAAATTACTTTTTATTTTCAAAATAGTGAATAAAATCAGGCAATAAAGTGCAAAACTAAACCTAGCAATCACAAATCAGTAGTGTTTGCAAAATGTGTGAGCTGGCTGTGACCACGTTTTAGTGAAGAACGAATGTGCGGACCACCTTGAATTCTTCAGTTTCATTTGGCAGTGTCATGGATTTAGTTCATTAAATTAGTCTTCTTAAATCATTGGAATGAGAATTTCTCTCAGTTTTCCATGAAGTGTAGTGCACCCCACTTTGGGGTGTTGGGGGAATGTCTGTATAGCTCCAGAATCATGTGCACAGAGTCAGATCAGCTGAGGGTCTCTGGAAAATGAAGTTTGAGCAAAAGGAGCATTGTGCCAGGTCTGAATCTGCAGCCACAGCCTGCATGGAACTTTCCTTGAGGTCATGCACATTTCTATGAGGATTCTTGCCCTACTTTTGCAGCCTCCAGAGACCTAGAGAAGCATCCAAACTTGCTTGTGTTTGGATGAACTGAAGTGTTTAATTTCTTAAGGACTCGAACTGGAGGAACAGGTTATGTCTGAATTATGGGAAGCCCAGGTCTAAATTCAGAAGCTTATATATACATTGAGTTACATGTGTGTGAATAAAAAAAATGCCTGTGATAGTGTCCTTGAAGCCATATTTCCTCATGATCTTCATCTTAAATTTTGATTGGCCTTGGTGAGTTACAAAGGCACACTGTTGGTAAACTCAGAGAGGTCTCCAGAAAGACCCAGATTTAGAGAGTCCTCCAGCGTTCCATGGTGATGGCCAGCGATGTCTCTGCTGCCTGTATCACATATTCCACAGAGCCGCCTGCATTATTGCGCCGTCTTGCCAAAACCCTTTGCCTTGTACTGCGGACAGTCTGGCAGCTACTGAGGTGACATTTGGAAACAACGTTGATATAATCCAAGAGTCTAGCCAAAGCCCATAGAAGTCATTGTATTTTGAGTTAAGCTTGAAACCGGTTTGTGTTTTAAGTTTCCAACCTGTAAAATGGAAAAAACACCACCTTTCTTCCAGATTTCCTTCTGTCCTTTTTAGACTGAATGTTTTCTTGGGCAGGTATATTTGTCAAATATTATCTAGTATATTAACTGCATGGTATCTGTGGAGATTTGAATTCCAGTCGCAATTAGGTCTAGACTCTATGGTAATAAAAACTGATTTTACTAGAAGGAAGCTGTAATGTATTTACAAGCTGCGTGTCTCTGACCTGTTCAGTCAAATACCAAGTTCTAACTCAAACTTTGAGAGTGGTCATAACTGTACGGGGTGACTACTACACCCACTGTGATGTGCTTATCAGCAATCTTCATTGCAGTTATGTGTACTCGCTTTATTTTTTTAACGGTCTCTTTGATCTTTCTCCAAGCTTGAGTTCTGTGACTGTGTCTGTTTTTATACCCAACAGCGAAAGCTAAACAGGAGGAATATGATTAAGGATTCAGCATAAATCTATTAGATACTGTGTCATTAAAAGCAAACAGTGCATCCGTAAATCAGAACACTTGCACTGTTAAAATGGATAAAAGTACAATAGAATTCACAGATGTACTTAACATTTTTAAAAGAAAAAAAAAATGCGGTTCTCTGTAGACATAATGCCATGGGAACTACAAAAGAAGCATTTTGTCTTGTTAATCACAGACTGAACTATACAAATTCTGCTATCTAATCTACTTGGTACAAAACTGAATTATAATGATTAAATGCTAAATGCTTTGTTTAAATAACAATAGGGTCATCTTGCAAGTTAATACCTTCCCACCTGACAGATAAAAAAGACAGCTTGAAGTGTAGAAGCACAGCTCTTATTCACAAAAAAAGTTGTATTTTCAGAATGGATTAAACATATGAGACCCTATCAGCATCATGTTTCTCCAGCTTCCTGCCATTGGTACTGTGATCTGTCATGCCATTACTCTGGGCTCATTGGGAATCACCTCTGTTGAGATCTTGACCTTAACTGTGCTATGCTGGCTTCATGCTGCTACTCATTAACTGAGTTCAAATCTGTCCGCCTTGCCTATATAATGATGTTTACTTCCTTATGGCCACGCCAACACGGTGGAGGTAGCAGTCTTACATATGTACAGCTTCATAGCTGGGCTTGTTCATGTTGTAAATTAGTACTAGCAGGTCAATTTCTGAATGATCAACCCTTAAAAATTCTGCCTCTAACTACCTATAGTTGCTCCTAATTCAGAATGTTGGCATGTAAATTTAGACATCTCCCTAACTTTTTTTTTACTAAAAACACGGTGCCATGAATCACTTTACCAGTCTGCCAAATAAAGGACTGCAATACTTACCTTTTTTCTGCCTAAGCATTATCTGGGAAGCTTAACTAACACCCCACAGTCGTCTTTGTATGACAGGTAAAAACTTCAAGACAGTTGAAGATGAAACTCTGAGCAATTAAAAAGGCACCTTCATGAGGAAAGAACTGAGGGCATAAGTAAATAAAGTGAGGGCATAAATGAACTTATTCTCATTCAAGTCTTTTAGCTGCAAGGGGCCTCGAGCATACCACATGCTTTTTCACTTTTAGAGGCCCTCTACGTAATACAAATTAAAACCAGGGCATGCCTTTTCTCAGAACCTCCGCCAAGCATTTTATTTTCCTAGCTGTCAACTTCAAATCTTGCTTTCCTCTTACAGATGTTTTGATGGAGGTGGAAGAAAAGAGGATGTGAGTGAACTCTGATTACTTGAATGAGCAGTGTTAGTCATTTGGACCATTTTCTTCCTGTCCTGAAGGTTCCTGGCTGACCCTTTTCCATGGAGGTGGGGGTGGGGAACAACACCAGTCTAGACAGAAGAGGCCAACAACTAGTTGTCCACTCAGGTTTCGGATTATAAGTGAATAGTGTTCAGTTTCTCACAGATGTTTGGCAGCCGCTGTGCTTTCACTCTAATCGCAAGCAGGATTTCTTCTGCCTGAAGAATGCAGTGACCAATAGACTCATAGAACAATGATTCCATCTGCTGCGGTTCAGATTTATCAACTAGAATACAGTAAGTTTTTAAAAGTGACATAACTAGGATCATTATCTTGCTAAATATATTAAATTATTCAGACCTGGCACGTCTTCTTTTTAAGGTTGGGGGATTGAATGTTTGTTTCATGTAGAACAGTATTTGTCGGTAGATTTGGTCCAGGGATTAATTTAGTTCTTTAAAGTCAGACTGTATCTGTAAAGAATCTTCAAGAATTAGGAAAACCATAAAGTTAAAAATTGTATGTATGCCTAGCCTACAAATAAAGGAATGTTTTTGTTTTCCCCATGCACCTAATTTTAAAAATTGTAGTCTAAAAACCAAGGCATTAAATACAACACTCTTAATTTCTCTTCGGACACTCAGAGCTTCACAGTTGCCGATTACCATGTCAAATTACTAAAATGTTGTCACTCAAGTTTAAAAGCACATTTCTTTTTATCCCTCTGTTTTAAAGAAGAATCTAATTTAACAGCTAGGTGTTTAAAGGCTTTAATCTAGTGTGAACACAGGCAAAGGTCCAGGTTGTCTCCAACTTCTCCCAAATTATAAACCAAAAAAAAATTCATACTATGTTAACTGTTGTGGAAGAAGGAAATATAATACAGGTTGGACAGTTTTGACTGAGTGTCAAAATATCTTAGAATTTGCACAGTAGGGCAGTCAACAAAAAATGACACAAGAAGCAGTCCAGTGGCAAACAGGATAGTATATAAAGAAAATATTACAGATTAAGGCTATGATAAACTTTGGTTTACTCTCTGTGTAACTGCAAGCTGATCCTCTACTGGTGCTGAGCATCCCCATGGCTTGTTACAGTTGTTTATGTAGTTTATACTTCAAAATACACAATGAGAAAATGATGAAAAGCGTATTGCTTCCCGTAAAGTTATCCCAACTGTGAAAGTACTCAACCATCAAAACCCCACTGTGGCCCTTATCAGGGATTCCGTTCTGAGAGATGGATTGGGCAATACAAACAGAAACATCGCGCTTTAAAAGGAAACAGAAAATGTAGGCTGCCTAGCAGGAAGAACTTTGCGACAGAGACCTATTAAGTTGGGGAATAGTCTACCAGAATAACTGCTGGAAACAATGTCACTTGGAACATTCAGTAACTGCTGCGCAAAGTCTACTGGAAATAGGAGGAAGGGGACCATTGTGCTGTAGCAGAGCAAACAACTGCCTGCTTTCTGAGATGATCAGGGACTATCACGTAGTGCTTCGTACAGCAGATGTTAGTCTGCATAGCTGGAGTCTCTAGATACTATCACAATTCATATAACATTAGAACAATACTGTCTCGCTAACTCTTGGAAATACAAACTAGTGTAAGATATTCAAAGAAACTCAAAACACTGCTGTTCGCACTCAGGGGACATATAGGATAAGAGCAGGTCAGTAAGGCAGAATACCAAGTAAATGTCTTACCCTAAATTCTCTATCAATCCATCATTGTTTGAAAACATTTGCATTGTAGCAGGAAAGCAGAGAGACTGATTTTAAAAAAGGAGGGTGATGGTGTTACTTTGACTGTCTTTTTGGAATTGGAAGAATACTTTAAAAAATACCAGCACTTACAAAATCAGTTTTCCATGCTTAGGTACTATAATTACCTATCTGTGATATGTCAACAAAGGAACAAAAACCTGTCCGCCGAACTAAGTTTCTGGGAACACAACTCAGAATACACGTTTGGAATGGCAAGCACTTAAAGGATTATTCAGTCAACAGTCTTAAGAATTATTGTGCTGGAAACATGTAAATTTTCTTGCATAATTTTCAGTTATTTAAGTCAAGGAAAATCACAGCCTCCACGTTTTTTCAAGCTGCATGCAGATGGAAATGGTTAAATAAGTAATTTTTGATGTGTACAGTTGTTCCATTTTCCAACTTTTACATTTATGTTTCTGGGACTGGGAATGCCATACATTTCCTAGCCAGCATGTGGCTGGAAAGGCAACACGGCCGGTTCATTTGGAGCTGTGTGGGTCTTCTGTAGCTTTTGGATCTAAGCAGAACTTCCAGAAATGAGGAGAATGGTCCCAGTGTACAAGTTTTGGAAAAGAACTGAATTATCAAGAAGTTTCTAGCCAAGAGAGGCAAATGATACAAGGGCATCTAGGAGTCCATTTATAATTTTAGATGAGATAAAGCATATCATAATTTACATTAAAATAACAGGAGCTCTGAGGATGTATTCTGAGGAAAGAAAACCCCAAGTTCAGAGAATCTAATGAACTTGCTTTTGATCTAAGTTTCTTCCGTTTTATGACTTTTCTCGGGGGTCTGGTCCCGTTCCCACACAGTACAATGTGGAAATGCTGGCTAGCTCCATGAAAGCAGGGGCAATCAACAGGTTTGATTTAATATTTGATGAAATGAATATGGCAGAACATATGCATTAAAGAGGGATGTAAAGTTAACTTTCTAACTCTGTGGTTTTGGAAGTATATGTATGTGTATTTGCCTAGCTGCAATCTGCATTGTTCTTCTGCCACTGAGTTCCCAGAGCTTTGACTCGTGTGAAGCCCGTCTGGGTTGCCTACAGCGATGGGTTTCTAAGAACATTGGTGTTCCTTGATAGATGAGCAGGTGCTGTGTGGAAGTGCAGGGAGCAGAGGCTGCTACCTCATTTTTCTCAGAAACGCTGACTGTTGGGTTGTGTGTGCTTTTAGAACTGGTGTTAAAATAACATCCACTCAAGTGATAACACGGAGGAGCAAAACAAAAACACTAGAGTGGCCCCTAATGCTGTAAGAGCAAGAGTCGGTTTCAAACATACAGTGATGTTCATTCATCTTTCATCATCTATATGTTTAATGTATATTTAGGTTGCCAAGTATAAAAGCAAGGGCAAAGAACTTCCTAGGTAAAATTTTACTGTAAAGTCTAAACAACAAGAAATTTGATTTGAACAAGAAGTTTGATTCTTTCTTTAAAGAATGTCTTTGCAGTTCTAATAGAAAATTACAAGCTATCTATAAATACCAGATCATAATAATTATCATAATAATATAGACAGAAATTGGTATTTCTTCTATAAACTTCTAAAATTTCCAAAGAAAGGCTCTGATTTTCCAGAAAATGATACAGTTTTTTAGGCAAGTGACGTTTCTATAGAAAATGTTTCTGTTTCTGTCAAACCTGTGTTTTTTTCCATCTATCCTACATTTTTAGGCCTTTTCCACAAAGGTCCAACTTTTACTGCTACCCACAGGAGAAGCAAATTGTTTATTCTGTACTCTTTTGGGTTTATTCCTTAATGGAGCAATTTGGGGAAGTCCTGTTTGAAAGTTATAGATCTCTTCCTTTGCAGGCAAAATGTCATTAGATTATTATCATTGCTTCTTCCTGTACTTGCTCCACTGAAAAACTAAGGCAGATATGTCAACAGATCCTTCTTAAGGCCATTGATTAATCCAGGCATGATTGGAAATACGAAATTTCTGGCTTTTGCTACTGTACGCAGACCACTAGACCACATATTTTTATGTCACGGAAAATTAAACCTGATTACTTTGCAAGATTTCTTGGTGTGTTGCTTCTTTTACCCTGTTTGCATTGCTTTTTGCTTTGGTAAGGATATAAGATTCAGATTTTTGAGTTAAAACTCAGTTTTTAATTAATATGAAAACTAAAATCATCTGAAGAATAATACTTTTAATACCCTTAATATTCAAATTACTTCCAGATCAATCAGCATTTCAGCATGGGATTATATTGTTTTCTTCTGGAAGTAAGTAGCCCACATGATGACTTCACCTCTTAAAATTTCCTCAGGAGGTTGGTTTTCACTAGAAGTGCAGTTTTTCCAAGCCATATTCAACTTAACCGTATCATAATTTAGGAATTTAATTTGTTCCATATTGTTGCAACTGCCGCTCTCAGCAGTTGAATAGATGGCACTGGTTTTTGAAGCTTGTTTGCTTATAGAAGTTGTTTGCTTAGGCTTCTACAGAATTTAAGAAATTAAATAATGAATCCACTTCTGTATAAGTACTTACGGATATGTGTGTTAGAACATACATATGTGTGTATATTATCTCTATGTAAGTACTTACATATGTGTATTTTCTCTTTGAAAGTAATCTAGTTTCTTTTTTACACTGTATTTGTATTATCATGCAGATACTTTCCCTAAGAAAAAGCCATCGCATGAAAATAATTTCTTGTGCAATATGACGTAGGCACGGGCAGCCTTTTCACCCTTCCCAAATAGTTTTCTGGGCAGGAAATATGTCACAGCTTCTCTAAGACACTCATAGATATGCCCAGGGCTCTGCAATATCTTGGTGTTTGTTGGAGCAGGGATGGTGAGTAACCACGAAGGATATAATGGTAGTTCTAGTGCAGCCTGGAAGGAAAGTGTCTGGCGTGCTCTGTGCTTTGGTCCAAATGTAGCTAAGAAAGAATTTTGAGGATGGTTGGAGGTGGACATGAAAGAAAGTGAGGTATCTGAGGAGAGGAAAAGAGGAGCAGAGGACTGGAAAATGGTGAGAAGGAGGAGGCTGGAGTACAAAAATTGACAAGAACTTAGAGGAGAAAGGGGAGAATGTAAACAGGAATGCAGGAGGGGCTGGACAGGGACCTGGGGGTTGTCTCACCCTGAGGAGGTGCACAGTAAGCTGCACGAAGTAGCTGCTGTTGGGCACGTGTCTCAGGTGGGTACCCAGCACCAACTCATGACTTCACTGATGCTGCTGCAGCTGAAGCCAAGATCCAAAGCAGAAAGGCAGTGAAACAAGCCCCACTGTACCACCCTTGCGTTCCAGGCTGATGAGCTGTGGTGCAGGAGTGGACTGTGTCCTGCCTGTGTACAGAAATACCACTCCTCAGTGAAATACATCCATTTCTGGAGAGGAGACCTGAAATCCAGATTTCATTAAGTGCTGCAGAAGGTGTTTTTGGCAAAGAAATGAGAATGCTGCATCAGACTATGGCTAATTATATTAGAAGACTGTCTCACAAATTAAATATAGCTCAAACTAACACACACAAAAAAAAGCTATGGGAACTTTATTTATATTAATTGGTGGGGGTCATCTATTTAAAGCAATATATAGCCGTTCAGAACTGATTTTTTCTTTTAGGTCCAGGAGGATGTGATATTGTTTATCTTGTAAAAACAGCTGCTGCCTTTGTGCTTGTTTTCAGGAAATAGATAACTTTAATGATTCACGCCTCTTAACGTTTATATGCAAGAGCTGTATCAAGCTCCCTGTAGCTGCTGCACTCGCTCACATGTTGGGCTGATGTCCAATATGGGATGCAAGAGTATGTATGATAAATACTGAAGCTTCTGTTAAGGCCAAAATTATTCTTCCTGCTGTGGAGATGAAGTTGGAAGGGAAGGAGCTTTCCCATTATGCCACGAAAGTGCAGAATCACTTTTGGCTGCAGCCCTAGAAATCCTTGTTCATAGGAGAGGTACAGCGCAGGATTAAATGAGGTCACGCTTTCATCTCCCTCACACCTACTTCATTCTGGTGTGCGAAGAACTGATAAGAATAGAGCTCTCTATCAGAAGTGTGTAATGGGGAAGAGGAGGGAAACATGGAATAATAAGGGAGAGGCAGGAGGAGAGTTTAGGACCCTTCCCAACTCCCTCATGAAGGGAAGTCACAGTCAGGCAGTCTTCGGAGAGGAGATTTTTGGAGGTGCAGTGGCAGAGAATTTGGGTAGCTCACGTGCAAACCTGTTCCTGGGTTTGATTTTCTATTGCTTGCATTAATTGTCGCCTGACTGAAGCTCGTCGCCTCCTGCTTGTTGCTTCTACGCTGGACAGGAAAGCAAATGTATTGCTTTTCAAGGCGGGATGGCAGAGGTCCAAACATATCTAACCGAGGAAGGAAGCAATCTTATCAGCCTTTCTGGCCCATTGATAAAACCCAAGAAGGAAATCATTCAGCTTTAAATGAGGAAAAGGAAGTCTTAGATAAAATTTAGAAATTGCCTTGGGAGTTTTCATATCACATCAATGAAAAAGTCACATACAATTAACCAAGCCTTCCAGTCTGTATGAAGTGCTTTATTTGTGATATCAAAGCAGAACTCTTTACAGTTTTTGACAGGCTTCTCCACAGTGGCTCAGTTGACATTTCTCTGCCCTGTCTGCTTGGTCATCCACCTTTTATCTAAGCTCTTCTTTATGGAAAAAAAAACTGCAGCAGCTGTCCTGAAACATGTCTTTTTTCCATTCATGTCACAGAGTCTAATTTTTAGTCACCATGGAATGTTTTGGCATCCTGGTCTTATTTTTAATTTAAAAATCTAATTATTTGTATTCAAAGCAGATAATAAACACGATTACTTGGGGTTTTTTGTATCTAAGCTGGTATCTCTGCTGGCAGTGTGTCATGCCATATAAAAATACTAGTGCAAGGTAGCACCAGCTCAGGAGTCTCTGTGGTGTTCTTTATTTTACAAAATAGACATATCCAGTGACATATTCAGATGTCAATATGCAGTTGACATGTCAAGTTAATTTCAGACTAAAGCTTGAGCTAAAGAACAAAATAGGCATTCAGCTGAAAACAAAACACCGTAGTATTTCAATCATCTGGGTAGTTAAATTATAGCATGGGCTGTTTGATAAACAGATGTTATTCTTTAGATGCAAATGCTGAATACCTGTATCTTCCTGCTAAATTAATTATAATTAAGGGTGTCCAGTATTTAGACTTATTTTACAATAGTGCTATAAGAATAAAATTAGCCTAAAATAAACCAGAATGCTCCTTAAAGGCAGGACTTAACAATACATGGGTTGTACTTTTAAATTAAATTCTTACGTTTGAACTTAGGTAAGAAACTTGAAAGTTTGAGCAAGTCCTTGCGGGTGCAGTATGTTCCTTTCTGACTGCTGAGACAAATAGGCAGATTGGGAATGCAGGTAAAGCTGCCTTGTATGAATCAAGTGTGAGTCTGTGCATGCTTAAAATACACAGAAAGCAGTAACCAGAAATACCATACTCAATTTGGTGCATCTTGAGAGTATAACACTTGTTTGTTGGCTCTCTGTGCAAACCAAAAGCATATTCTTGCCAAACTCTCACGGCAGACTTGGTGACATATCAAACATAGCTTTGTCATTCCAGAAGATCTGGTATTTGAAATTTTTTTGAGTGTATTTGATCTCATCATTCTATATTCAGGCTTATAATAGGTGATGACTGCAGTTACCATTATGGGCAGGAAGTTTGAAGCATGATTTCTTTTTAGGAATTTGTTTTTCTCTGAAGACATGAGCAGATTGTCTACATGTATGAAGTATTAAGTATGAGGGATAGAGAACTGTAGGAGATTTCCTTCCCTCCTAGAATTAATACTGCGATGGGCACCTGAAAAATGCCACAGACAGCAGAAAAAGTGCTGCTTTCCTACTTAGAGTTTTTCTGCTCTAATCAGGCTAAAGTAGAACTCTGGCTGTTCTATACACTTTATTGTTTACTCATTTTAAAGCTTCTTGTTTTGTTATCACAGACCCACTGTGTGGCTGTCAAGCCTGATTTATCAGAGCCCTGTTCACTGTGACCTTTAAAGTACAGCATGTTACTGTAGCAGTCAGTTTTCCAGTAACAGAGGAATGAATTGGTTGACGTAGCGATGGCCTTTTACAATTGCAGAATTTATGGGGTCATCGGATCCCTTTGTACAGTCGGGCTGTAGGTCAGTAATACCTGAGCTACGTTAAATCTCAAAATTTCTCTCTTCTACCCCGCTCCTGCCTGTTAGAACATGAAGGACGCTTTATATACAGCAGAGGTAGGAGTGCATTGTTGAGCATCCACCAAAACAAAACCCCTAAGTCCTAACAGAATCAGCTGAACAGTTGTTTTCCATCTGTCAAAGTGTGATAGTCCTGGTTGCTGGTCATTTTTCAGGCAAAAGAGGTAGAAACCACAACATGCAGTCATCCCATGCAGTCTCCAGAGTAGTCAAACAAGCTCTACCAGAATAACAAATACCACCGACCTTGGTCCAGTCAAGTGATTTCTTCTGCTCTAAAAAGCTGCTACAAAGTATTTATAACTTTTTTTTTTTTTTGCAAATACTCAGACTGCCTCCCACGTTTGCTTGTCTGTAATTTAGGGCAGGGCTCTAAAATAGGCGGAGGACACATCTGGGCAGTCTCCAAACATCCTCAAATACATAATAGATGTTGTATAGAAAAGGTGCTTGAATTGTTTAGAAGTGTAACATTTTGTCATATATATACATATATATCTGCCCTGATTATTCAGCTTAAATGCTGAACAAGCTATGTCTTTAAAAAGAAGGGGTTTTTCAAAATAGTTTTTTTAAAACCAAAACACAACACAAATTATGTACTGAATTTATGATTATATGGTTTACCCTACACTGAAAAAAAAGGGATGAACTATATAACAGGGAATTCCTGGTCGCACTAGTTCAGTTCACAGGAGCATCTAGTTGCATTCCAAATATGTTTCCATGTTTTCATAATAGAGAGTGATAAACAAATGGTAGAGAGAGCAAGACCTCTGTGTTAGTGCAGTTGCCTGAAACCCTTAGAAATCAGTGGATTGGGAGCTATTAAAATACAGCTTCTCTCTCTGTTTTCTCTAGATTCTGCATCATTCCTTAAAATTAGATGACTTACCCAAAAGTGTAGCAGCCTCTCATTTGAGTTTAATTCCTCTGTGCATAGCCTATTCCAGCTGTGACGTTTTTTTCAGGCTCAATAAAAAAAGGTAATTTGGATAGGTGTAGCACAGGTTTTAGTCTTCAATTAGGTCAAATTACAATTAAATCTGACAGTAAGAAATAGGTTAATTGCTTTAGACCCAATTTAACAAGACCCAGCCCTTGTATAAAAACACTTCTCTTACAGAAAATAATAGTTTTTAATCTAGGTGAAGGATGAGGGAAACTTTGCTTTATTTTTAATATCACAATAAGAAAACTTTTTAATCTTTATAAGTAGACATTTGAATATTTGGTTATTAAATAGTCAGTACAAACCCTAGGTCAAACCTGACAAGGTATAATCTACAACTAACAGAAAACTTCTCTCTGAGCTGTTCTTAGGAGCAGCCCGGGTAACCTATGGAAGAGACAACAGCCTTTTGCTTTCTTTCAAAGATCACAATTTTGGAAAAAAGTGCATTTATTTCACCTTTCACTTGACCTCACACACTCAATGTTCTGTAGGTCTCAGTGTACCAGGGCGTTGTCCACAACAGTTCAGGCTTTGTGTGTTACGACTTTCATGAGGACTTTGACTCCTGGTAAACAAGTGTGCCCAATAACACACCCCAAAACTTCTTATATGGGCAATTGTAATCTGTGATATAAATCCTGAAGTGAATTAAACTGTAAGTAAAGAAAAGATCATTTTAATAATCTTGATAATTTCCTGTTGGGCTTCATCTTACCATTAACTATCTCAGTTGTTCATAAAGCCTGCTTGGCTGATGGGTTTATTTGAGAGAAATCTCTGCAGTCTTTACATGTTGCTAACTGAAATAAAAGGAGTAGGAAAAATGCAAATATTTAATATATCTTCTTATAGACTTGCACATAAGAAGTTTTATGATAGGTGTTTCCCAATTTATTGCTTCCCTACAGTCATTAGTGGAATAGCGCTGCCAAAACATTGGTGGAACATATGTTATGAAGTATTTGCAGCTTCAAGAACTAAAGGGGGGGGAGGGCACATTCTTCTGGCTGATTATATCTGTTGTACAGGAGAGTGTGGCTCCCTTCTCTGAGAAAGCTAAAGCGTTGTTACCCATCCAAGACTATATCTAGGTACCAGAAAATATTTGTAATAACATGTGAAATTAAGACCATATAGAAAAGGAAGAAGAATGAGAAAAGGTTGATGGGCAGAAGAAGGTAGTTTGATTTCTCTGGCAGGGAAATAGATGTCTGGACTTTATCTAGCATGCAGGTTTGACATTTGTACCATGTTTATCTCAGTGTGGCATCAGAGATCTGGATTTCTGTCTGTGTGACTACAGGAAGGTCATTTTGCCCCTCTGTGCCACCTCCATTTCCACCATAACCTCTTATTTGTCTTCATTCAGAATTTAAGTTCCGTGGGGTTGGAAACTGTTCCTTTGTGCAACTCACAAGGCACGAATCTCGGATGCAGCCTCTGCATATTGCTGAAACACAAACATTACTAGTTCTGCTGTGACTTGGAAGAAGGCATTTCATCTCTTTGCTTTTGTTTCCTCAACTTTAAAATGGCACAGTAACTCACAAGTGGGTTATGAGGATTAACTGATGAATAATAATGAAATATTTTTAGTTCCTCAGAAAGCTTTTAAGGACAGCAAAATATTGTTGAGGAGCTCACACGTGTTCCATTTGGTTTTCATTAATTCACATATGCTATGTGATTGACTTTAGAAAATGCACTTTTGATCGATCACATAGAATCGTCCATCTCCTGGCAGAAGTTTGTGTTGTAGCTGGCTTTTTACAGCTTTGCAAGGGAAGTAAAAGAGGAAAGAGTTGTGTGTAAGTTTGCTTCAAGAATACCAGGAGTTTTAATGATTTAAGTGTGGGGGTCCTCCTTTACCATTCAGGAGGTTGGTAAGAGGTTGGAAAAGCCTGTTTCTCTCAGGAATCCATGAAGTAAAAAGGGCGAGAATAAGTAAAAGGAGAACCTGCAAACCTTTAACACAGATGGAGGATAAAAGTCCTTCTTTCCAAAACATTTTTCCTAGGGAATGATAGTAAGTTCTGAGTGTGGATAGGAAGTGTCCTCAGAGCTGTTGGTGAACAGCTAGGTGACTTAGTTGGCCAAGAAGGCCAAC
>NW_010265877.1:0-855 GCF_000690775.1 Eurypyga helias
CGAGTGGCTGTGTGGTGCTTAGTGGTTGACTAGGATTAGGCCACGACAACCTTCTTGATTGTCCTATGACAATATGTTCATTTAGTGGTGTGTGATACGTATAGTGGCTCAGATGCTTGAATTTCTCCTAGTAAAATTGGGAATGCTTATGTGCAGTGTACTTTTAAAAGTGTAAGTAACTCTCAAATGAAACAATTATCCATTTTATTGCTTGTAACTTAAAATTTTTGTATCTTACAGTATTTCTCTAACCTTAGAGATGAGAAGTCAGTTCGTCCTTTCTTAGCTAAAAAAAAAAAAAGAAAAAAATCAAGGAATCTATGACAATCCTGAATTTCTGACTCTTGTAAAGGGATTTGTAGTGAGATTTAAGAATTTTTAGTAAAATTAAATTAATATCAAGTAAACTGCAATATTTATATCCTCTATATATCTCTGCAAAAACTTTTGATACAAGCTATAATGTAGATCAAATTCTGCAGTGACCTTCTTGAAGCAGTGATTAAATAAGATTATGTTTCAGTGTTTTACAGCAGATCTGAAGATTGTGTGTTCTGTGTATGCGGTGGTTGCTCTTCACTGTTGATTTGAATGCCAACTCTTTATACATTCACATGCCTGCAATTCCAATATTGAACTGGTTGCAAATGAATAATTACTTTGTATTGAATGTGGCATTTTCATTCATCCCTGACAATTTAATTTGCGTGTTGATATCATCTTCTATAGTGACAAAAAAAAGATAATCCTACTTAGTACCTGTTTTCTCACGTAAAATGTCTGAATTTTTATTTTGTAAAGTTCCAAATCTTTAACTGTGAGTTGTAAAAGCTGCATAATCATAGAATCATAGAA
>NW_010265878.1:0-3940 GCF_000690775.1 Eurypyga helias
GAGGGCTCCACAGCTGGACGCAATAAGACATGATCTTAAAAGTACATCTGATGTACCTATCCTCACAGGCTCTGTCCACCATCATCAAGTAACATGAATGTGAAAATCAGGCAGTCCTTCAATCCTCAGAAAACGCAGTTTTGCACCATTTTCAGGTAAGCAGAGCTGCAGAGGAAGATACCAGACCAGGGAGTCCAGACTTTCAGGACTGCCTGGAGACGGAACAAGCAAGAGATGAAAACACCACAAAGTGGTGCATCAAAAGGGAGAGCAATGCGGTTGAAGCAGTGGGCAAGACTAAAGTCAGCAATCTGGGCTAGCATGAGAACCATGCAACATGTGAGTAACTGTGGTCTAAGGGCAGTTGTTAGAGTGAGGTTCAGGAAGGTGCCACATCCATGAAAGGCAAGGAGGACACAGCAGGGCTGGACACACATGACTTGAAGTGACACAGAGAAAGAGAGTGAGCGGAAAATCAAAGGACAACCCAGTAAGTTTGTGATACTCATTTTACAGAAAGTTACTGGGATAATCTTCTTAAGGCCATTTAAATCAACATCATAGAACCACAAAAGGGCTTTGCTTGTTAAAAAAAAAAAAAAAAATTCTGAAACAAGTTAACAGAAATTCTACAGCAAAAGCAAATTTGGCAAAAAAATTTCCATGATTCAGGTTCAGGAATGGTTATGTTGCATTGGTTAAAGTATGCATTTTGTTCTCTTCCATGTATCAGCTCTGGCACTGTTTGACCCCTTGCAGAGGTGATTCAGCACACACTCCCAAGAGAAAGTAAACCTTTTTTCTGAGAATTTTTTTAGTGTGATGTTTTGGGTTTTTTTCTTAGTCCAGCTTTTGCTGGTTTGAGCTTGCTAAGAAAACAGATGAGCACAAGAACTAGCATGAGACAATCTGCAGCAGCGTGCGTCTAGGACCATCTCTTTTGGCTGAAGCAAGCTGTTAAATGAGCTCAGTTGCCTCATGACACCTCACTGTACACAAAACAGCAAGTGACAGGCTTTCCAAAAAGCTATTTGTATCACCAGGAATTCAAAAACAAGCTTCTTCCAGCAGCTGTTTGGAAAGACCAGATTTGCATAGCAACCCGGGGACTATTTGTACAGAGCTTTTTTTGTGAAGGATGAGATTAAACCCTCTGTTACACAGGAGGGGTGAAAGCTTTCTCCTCATAGAAGCATCAGAAAAAAGATTGTTCGTGAGTCTTAAAAAAGCTATTTTCTTCCTAACAACTGTCTTGAATTTATTTTCTCATATAACAGGAATTATGGGGTAGTTGTCCTTCATGTTTACTTAAGCAATTATTTTGTAGCACCCCCCCTGCTTTTTTCCCCAGGGAAGCACTTTTTAGGACTGAGTCATGCTTTTGTGACTTTTTTTTGCTATTTAAATGCATTGGCTGCAAATTTATAAACATCAGTACACTCTAGCGTGGCCAAGCCTAAAGATAAGGCTGCTCAATAGAGATCAGTGTTTCCACAGCTGATTCCAGAGAAGGATGTTTCCATACAGAACAAGTGCCCTTTTTGTCAACGAGGCTGAGAAATCATCTTGTCCCACCCAGCCAAATACAGTTTTTACAAAACATTTTCTTTTGCTGGAAGACAGAAGTCTGGGGTTCTGCCAAAGAAGGTGGCCAGGCAGTGCAGGAGCACCGGGCCACACATGGTGCATCCTCCCTGCTCCCACGGCGGCCAGGAGCAGCCCCACAAGCAGAGGTCTGTGGGGAGGCATGTGGCCCCTAGCCCTACTGGGATGTGATTAGGGTCCCCAAGGGCCTGAATCTGCTTCTGCTCCGAGTAATGCATTCCAGACAGGAGGATGGGTGACATACAAGAAAGGAAAGGAGCTAGAGAAGAGACATCACACAGGAAAGATGACAGACAGCACATGAGTACATCAGGGATCGCCAATATCCCAGATAAAACCAGACTGAGGGCAACAAAGGAGAGAAATGCGGAGGAACTGGTTTTCATGTGGCAGCTTTATTAGCATTTGAATATTATTGATGAAACACCTCTTCTACCAGCATCTAACTTCTTTTTCCCTCCTCTCACCTGTGAAAATGACCACAAGCTTTAACCTGAAAGGTAAAAATTAGCATAGCAGCTTATTAACAAAGTCTGCTGTCTCCCATCCAGGCCAACAGAAATGTTTGCTATAGTCACCCCCAGTTATTCTTCCTTCTTTGTGAATTGGCTTGTCCAGTGCAAGTATTTCAGTACCCAGCTAAAAAAATTTATACCCTCAACAGCAGCCAGCAGGGCTTCAGTAGTATGGTCAAAAGGAAAGGGATAAGCTGCGAGGCAGAAGTAATTAAGCCATTCAGCAGCTTACACGTACGTTCTCGGTTTCTGAGGCCAGCCAAGGCACGGGTGAAACTGCTTTGGGTTAGATAAATGAAAGTTCAGCTTCATTGCCCACATAAGCAGCTGTCCTCTTGATGAAGTCTAAACACCAGTACTTCTCCTGGCCTTGCCCCCATCACCTATTTGCTTGAAATCTTTCATACTTCGACCCACAAAGGGCATGTTTTCTTTCTTTTAAAGGCAACTTTAGAAAGTAGCAGATTCATTTGAATTTTTGGTGGTGTTTTTTCTTTCCCCATCTAACACAGAAAAGGACAGAGAGACTTTTGGGCATAGCTGCTTCCCCCCAAAATGTATGTCAAGACCTATTTGACATATGTCAAATCAAAGGAAGCCAGGATTTGGTGCAGAGAGCCCTGGGTGCAGAGAGCTACTGAGCACTCAGCTGCCCCATCCTCATTCATCTCCATTTAATAAGCAGTTAAAAACTGCTTGCTTGAAGAAAGAAAGCAGAAAGGGCAGCACCACCTTCATTTATCCATTGTGGTCAAACATCTTCCTCTAGGAGGAGGATGAGTTTGTCTGTGACAGTATGAAGCCAGTCTGGGTAGACACAATGTCACCCACCATCATTAAAGGTTTGGAAACTTTCCCTTGAAGTCATTCCCATTTCACTAATTGTTAGCACCTAATGGTAGCTTCTGATTAACAAAGGAAAAGAAGGAAATTCAGAAACAAGCCAAGAAGCAGCACAGGAAAAATACAGAAAAGTACAATACATAAGGCAATATATCTGGGTTATTCTTCGCCGGCCTTTATTTTAGGGCACAGTACTCAGTCAGCTCAGAATACCCATCACATTTGATAACTGTTTTGGTTAGTAGTAACAATAGATTCACTTGGATGTATTATTAGACACAGCATAATTTATTTAATGCCAATCTCTGGAAATGTACTAATGTCTGCTGACAGTGCTCTCCCACTGTATCTCTCCAAACAAGAAATGAGGTCATTAGGATTCATATAATAATCCAATACACATTTTGTAGCACTTTGTGAAAGTTTTTACAATTCCTAAATGAGGACATTTTGGTTGTTCTGGGTTTTTCCCCTCGACCCTGAAATTAGGGTTTCCTGAGTGGAAATCCTAAAGAAAAGACTAAACTTTAGAAAATCCAGGGAGAAAGTGTTTACTCACTTTCCAGACTTCAGTTCTGCTCTTTCTTCCCTTTTTTTTTTTTTTTTTGGCCTCCCTTCCTTACTGAAGTGTAGGTGCCTACATGACTTGTTTCTCTACAAAGTGCTGCCCTTACTGGCAAGAAAGTAGTCGTCTTTAATTAAAAGAGACATTCCAGAAAGTTTGCAATTAGAAAGAATCAAGGCACAAAGAGAACAGCCTGAGGAAACACTTCTGCAAAGAGGGCAGGGATTGTTGATAATTTTGAGGCAACAGAGTATAGTAGAAAATATATTTATTTTCTTCTAAGCTTGGGCTGTGAAAAGGTAGAAAATGCCCTGTATTTACAAGAATAGACCAGAAACAAGACTGATCCTTAGGCAAAACGTTAGATGCTGCACCTAGATTTCTTGAATTACTAACCACAGAAGACAGAGCG
>NW_010265878.1:3993-8705 GCF_000690775.1 Eurypyga helias
AGAGCAGCATGTAGACCAGGAAAGGCATTGCTGGAAGGTCCTCCAGGCATAGATGGACATGTTCTGGCACGTGCAACTGCAGAACATGTGGCTAAAATGATCCTGCTGCAGAGACTCCCTCCGCCAACTCGTCTCCAGCACACGCTGTCACATCGACGTGGCCCAGGTGAGCCAAAAAGAACCGTGGGGGTGTGAGACAGGGAACTACTGTCATTTTCTGGGACCAAACCAGCTTTGGTCTGGTACTTGCACTGTGGTCCAGCGAACGGCAGTGCAGCCCAGTGAGCATGCCCTTACTTTACTGAGAGGCTTAAGAGATGGTTGGTTGGGTTTGGTTTTTTTTTTCACACAATAGCAATAAATAGCACTTACCCATTTCTGAAGGTTTCTCTTCTTCCAAGCCAAATAAAAATTCATATTTGGCCTTGGCAACAGTCTGGGCGTGAACCGATACATCGTTATCCCACACAAGCGCTTCTGCCTGTAGAATCAAAATAAACAAAGCTTATCTACCTTTTAGTGAAAAGGCAGGAGCAGGAACATGAAATCCCCTTCAAGTGGGCTGTCAGGTAGGATTTTCAAAGTGTTTATTTAACTCTGTGACCACCAGGATCAGCAGAGCAGACATGGGACAACTTGGAATGCTTTTGAAGGGCTCACCTCTCTGCCCTCAAACCCAAGTATTTCAGTATTAAGCAGTGATGTTAGACCACCCAACCCCTCGCATCTTTAGCCGGCTTACTCACTGCAAGGCCAGCAGCACTGGGCAACCATGTCAGTAATACCAGTTAGGGTTAAAAATGCCTAGAGAATATTATCAGAAATAGCAAATTTGGGTATGGATGTCACAAAACTGGGACCCATGGGAAAAATCACAAATGGGGTGGGCTGTTTCTTTGGGAGGAGACTGAGGCTGAGAAAGGGAGGAGCAAGGGCTTCAACAACAATGGTCAAAAATGGGAAAAAGGATAATCAGGTATGCAACATGTGGCAAGTGCTGTCTGAGGGCCCCTGTTGGGCAGCCCATGCCTGACCATTGCCATCTAGATCTCTACAATAGTCCAACCCATTCTTATGACCATACCACACAAGTTAAACCTGCTTCTATGGCCAGGATACAGTGAGGAGGAACAGGGTGGTCTCCCCAGCTAGCAGGGGAGCACCTGGGGGGACAGATGGACAGAGCATCCCGGTGCCACCAGCACCTTTCCATGGCTCCCTATTCATAAGCAGCAGTTTGACCCAGTAAAGGTCCAGTTTCTCAGAGGAAAGAAAGGCTGCAGGACTAAGATTAAAATTAGTTTTCTGAATAGGTAGGGATAAATCAAACCTCCAAAATAAGCACACTCCACCAATAAACTGTAGTGCAGAAACTGTCTGCAGTCGGCATTAAGTTTTTCCCCAGCTGGGCAAGACAGAGCCCGTAATTTCTATGTCTCAAGTGACAGATGAAATAAATCATTAACTCTATAAATTCTTCAGTGACCTTTATATTCATACCCAGTGTTTGAAGCAAACAAGTGTTGCAGCATAGCAAGTCATTGCATAGCTCACACTGGCAGAGGCCTTAGCTTACAAAAATACTCTTAAAAAAAATAAGCCAGATGGAACATTCTGCCCCCCAGGACAATAATAACTTTTATGTAGTTCCATCACATACCTTAGGGCAAGAGTCAGATACAAACAGAAATTCAAAGTACAGGAGACACATAATTCAAAGGAACACACAGTCAAGGGTCTTTAATCAGAGATGGATGGAATCACAAATCCATACATTCCTCCAGGGCTAGCTCTCCAACAACTACATTTTCTTCCAAGAGCACATTGATAAGTAACCATCTATCTTGCCTCATGCCCTAGAACTGTTTTGCTTCAGGTTTTCCTGGAGTTTTTTTACCCCATATCTTCTCCCACCTTTCTGCATTGAGCCAGTTCTGCAGGATTTCGTCCAACACACCTCTGTAATAAGTGGGCAGAAGATCTTACATGGAGGTCTGTGATATATATCACTGGTCCAACTATCCATCACTAAGGCTCCAGTGGGCACTTTGATGGACCTACTAACATTACCCTACCAAATACTTCAGCAAAAATGTGGTGAAACAGATGAAGGGCTTTCCAGCACAAAGATGACTATTACAACCATCATGAAATGAGCTTGGAAGAAGCCTCCCTGTCTCCTCTGCTTTTACAGGGCTTCATGCATTTGCAGGAAGCAGGGCAAGAAGGGATAGAAAAGGAACAGCTGGACCCAAAGCATGCAAGAAGAGGCTCTCAGTCTGCAATAGCCTGGACAGGACTAGCTTATGGAGCCAGACAAAAATTCAGCCTACACAGATGGATGCAAATGGATAGGATGGCTAAACAACTAGCTGGTGCCAAATCCTACTCACAGATGAATGAAATGGAAAATAAAATGGACAGAGCAGTCCATTTTCTGAGAAGTCAGGACTTTCTGATCTATACACCTCTGGGACACAGCATCTTCATCCCTCAGCCCCACTCCTTGAGCTTCACAGACATCTGCTGCACTGCGTTTCTCTGACAGCAAACACATTTTCCAAGCGTTTATATTGCCTGTACCTCACCATAAAGCAATGAAGAAGAGGCAGGTTCACAGCACCCTCTGCATCATCCAATAACAGGCAGAAATTAATAGTTAAATTAATGATTTTCAGTGTATGGGGCAGCATTTATCAGTGAGGTGCTTAAGAAGAGACTGCAAAGACCTTAGTCTTGGCGTCTGAAAGGGATAACTGGATTTTCAGAACTACTCAGTACTGCTGATGAGAATTACAGATACTGGTTTGTGCATGGGAACAGCTGAACCTAAAATCTATTTAGGTTGTCAGAGCACTATAAGGATGTGTAAAGGTAAAGTAGTTCAGAGCCTCCAGATGCAGGCTTATTTCATCCAAACGAGAGATATTAAAAATAGAAAGCAAGAGGGGGAGAGAATGAGGACACTGTAAGGTCAGAGCTGGCTTTTAAGACTACTGCTTTACTGTTGTTTTTCCTTAGAGACAGAGAAAAAAAAATAAGGAAAAAAACCTCTACACCAAAAAAAAAAAACCAAAACACAAAATCACCAGAATTTCCAGAGAGAACATGTGCTCCCCTTTTCTTCTTTCAATCTGCTGCTTACCCAAACCTTTCAGAAGTCATCATGCCCTGAAACCAGGGGCCCAGAGAAGGGTTGGACAAATGTTCACAGTGGTTTCCAAGCTGCTTTAGCAACGATTAAATACAAGCAAGATTTGAAGGGATATAAAGCCTTCTCCCTCAGCTCAAGGGCAAAGGAATCTGCATCCGGGTCAGGTCATTTCATAATTGCTTCCCTCAGAAGGCTTTAACCACCACCTTTGATGCATCTGGTGTTTGTCCAGTGTTTGCTGGAGAGGGTGACGCTTGCTCAGAGCATCAATCCCCTTAAAACAGCCCAGCTGTACATACATTTCTCATGAGCCACACATACACACTGTTCTTTGGTCCAATTACGCTCTGGGCAGAACAGCAGCGAGTTCCTGCATATTTGCTCATGACCCTTGCAACGCTTTATGCCTGTTTGAACGTGTTTCATCAAGCCTACTTCTCTGGGTCACGGTTCTTAGTTGGGAGCTGCATTTGCAATTCAGGTGAATTTTGTGTAACATTTTGTGAGGCTGCGTTAGCTTGGACATGGACAGTCCTCACCCCTCAGGTCTCCGGCCAACCAACAGGACCAGTTTCTGTGGTCCTTGCACAAGGTATTGGCATAGGTCAACAGAGGTCCCACCTTAATGGGCTTTTGCACCTTGCTGAGGGAGCAGAGATTGTTTAGGATGTGCCCTCAGTGCTTGTGGTAGTTTCAGGCTGCCACAGGGAGCAAAGCTGCTGAATCCATGTCTCAGCACTGAACCAAATGCCAGTAGGATGCTAAGACCTCAGGGATCCTGCTCCTCCAACAGGACCTACCACAGACAGGTAAGTCAGCCTGGCATGAAGCACCCATGCTGCCTATGCTCTGCTCTGCCATTGGCACGTGTGAACTGGACCTGCAAGGGGAAACTCTTGCCACAGTTCACCCCTGAGAGGTGACTTTAGGAAGGCCCCTGATGACAGCTGGCTGCTGCCTTTCCCGAAGCACAGCGTCTCTCTCTGGATGAATTTGATTTCGACTCCGGTCATGAGCTCCTCTCAAACTGCCCGCCAAAAATCCCAGTGGTTTCTAGAGTAGTGAGTCATCCAAGGGTGAAGAAATGCTTCTCCTTTCTCCATGAAATGAAAACCTCTTTTGAATTTAGCTGAGGTTCTTGTAGGGGCCTTTTTCGGACAGACTCTTCTCTTCCTGGGGCTTTTTATTGGTTCGGGGTTTTTCTTTTTTTTTTTCCTCAAATTCCTACCTCTCAGAAAGCACTGAGAAATACCAAAGACTTGTTCTCCCACCACCACTTGCCGCTGAGCTGACAGGAGAGCTGGGCTCCATCTCTGTGGGTCTCAGCTGCTGACACTGTCCACGGCTACCAGGATGAGAAATGGGTCAGTCCAAGCACAAAAAGCCGGTGTGAACTCATGCCTGCTGAAGCATTCACACTTAAGGTCATGTGTTTTCTTTGAAAATGTCTAATATGGAGGAAGTGTTCAAAGGAGCAGATAATGAACTGGCAAATGTCAGTGTAGTTTCTCAGACCCCCTGAGAGGACAGATGCTGTTATCATAGAATCATAGAATGG
>NW_010265879.1:0-443 GCF_000690775.1 Eurypyga helias
ATGTCTGAGTGGAGATCAATAACAAATGGCATTGCTCAGGGGTTAGTGTTGGGACTTGTCCTATTTAACATCTTCATTAGTGACATGGATGATGGCGAGTGCACCCTCAGCAAGTTTGCCAACAACACCAAGCTGTGTGATGCGGTTGACATGCTGGAGGGAAGGGATGCCATCCAGAGGGACCTGGACAGGCTGGAGAGGTGGGCCACTGCCAACCTCATGGAGTTCAACTTGCATCCAAGTGCAAGGTCCTGCACCTGGATCACAGCAATCCCAAGCACAATTCTCCAGGCTGGGTGGAGAATGGATCAAGAGCAGCCCTGAGGAGAAGACCTTGGGGGTACTGGTGGATGAAAAGCTGGCCAGGAGCCGGCCATGTGTGCTGGCAGTCCAGAAAGCCAACCATATCCTGGGCTGTATCCAGAGAAGTGTGGCCAGCAGGG
>NW_010265879.1:723-3589 GCF_000690775.1 Eurypyga helias
GTTTTCAATCCAAAAGACTCTATGATTCTAAAAGATTTTTATATTTATTTTCTGAACCAGAATTGTGCAGAGTCGTTAAAATAATAATAAGACTCTTTCTGTAACTTAGTTATTTTCTGCTTATAAACTTAGGCACTTTGTTGCTGTCTTTCAAATCCTTAAGGCTGTGCAAGTGAAGCAGGAGTGTGAACACTGCAGAAATATAACTGTGAGACATATTTGCCATGTGTTACAGGTGCTGAAATATAAGACAGAAAGAAAAAAAAAAAAAAGATTGGTTTTGAGGTTCTACTGTGTTTTTAACAAAAAACAAACAAACAAACAAAACCTTTATAACTTCATTCTGAAAAGTATTTCCAAGTACTGTAATTTATACTTTCTAGCTACAAAGATATTCTTTTTATAATATCAGACAAATGTTAGGTTTTGAGATTTAGAGCTCAGACTGTTTCTCTTTTTCTTAGTCAATAATGATTTGCCAAATCCTTAGTTTCTTTGTACTATTTTTTTTCTTGTAAAGGATTAATTAATCCATTTCACTCCCAAGCTTCCTTCTTCCCTCACCCCTCCCACCTCCCCTTTCCACTTTGTTTTCCCTCCATTATATCACATGCTCTACAAGAGGA
Source organism: Eurypyga helias (assembly GCF_000690775.1). Lineage (NCBI taxonomy): Eukaryota > Metazoa > Chordata > Aves > Eurypygiformes > Eurypygidae > Eurypyga > Eurypyga helias. Next base: position 1,350 of record NW_010265879.1, read on the forward strand.
GAGTGAACAACATGGTAGCCTGTCTTAGTAGACAGGCTTTAAACAGTAGAAGTCTGGGCTAGACACAAATTTGTATATGGAATGTTTAGTAACATTAATGAACTACAAAAGTGGAAGCATTGTTATAAGTATTTTGAATTCTAAACATTTCTAGATGTTTGGTTTGAGTAACGAACCAAAAAAAAATTTAAAACATTAAAGAAGATCCCAAATATTTTTCTTAGTCATTAAAAGGATGTGTCAATACTAGTTGAAAAAACAGCGACATTGGATACTACCATTTGTTTCCTAGTATGCCTGTTTTTCCTATTTAATTTCTGTATTAAAACACTGGCCATCTCCAGAGGTGTTACTCGAGGTTTTTGAGATGTCACAAGACTGCAGTCTATGCCATAGTCACTACATGGCTTATGGGCATATAGCTTGCTTTGTGCAGCTAATTAGAATCTCCATGATGTAGAGAAATTAATATATAACTACATGTCAGGTATTATGACAAACATATCTTCCACTATTAGTTAAAATATACATATGACAAGTATTAAAATATATGATTAATATTTTTGTGAATCTAGAATGTCTTACTTTTTATAAAATGATGTATGACAGTTGTATAATTTCTGTCATTGTTCTGTGATAAAATAAAGGGAATAGAAAGATTGTTACAGTGGGAATTTGACTCCCTTAATTTTGAAGTTGGTATAACAAAACCCTATGTTCACCATTTTTTGCCTATAGTTTTAATATTTGTGTTTTATTGTGCTCTTGCATGATAACAACTTTTTTTTTTTTCTCCATTATTTAGTAAAGGTATCCATTGCTCACTTTCTTTTCTGTTATGATGAGCTCTATATTTTTACATAAAATGTTATTAAACAGCTGCTTGATATTTAATCTTCAGAAATCTATGTTTACAAAGCTCAGTTCTTTCTAATTTTACTGACAACAAAGAGGTTAAAGGAGATAGAATTTAGTCTTAATGTTTATTATTTTAAAAGATTGCTGTCACAGTACTACTTGGAAATTCTAGTCAGATGCTGGACCCCATTGGCAAAGGTGATATGCAATCACAACAGATGATATGTCTTGAAGACTAGCATTTCTTATAATTCCTTTCATATTACTCAATTGGTCAGTGAGCTTTTGAGAAATTTAATTCTAAGTGATAAATCTCAGAACATTCAGTTCAATTTACCTAAAATCTGGCATTTAATGCTAGAGGCAATTTAAGATTTAGCAAAAAATGACAGTACTTCTAGGTCTGTAGTGATTTTTTAGTATCTGTTAGCTGTTTATCCACAAATAGAATATTGATTTACTTTTTTGTCCCATAGCTATCTTTTAGGTAAAGGTATTTAGTTGTACGTGTTTGCAGTGATTTTATGTGGCATTTTGTACACTAGGAAGTTTTGCATATACAAACATTACCAGATAAGTTAACTAAAAGCCTCTGTTCTGTGTACAAAGTTTAAGCAGCTTCATGTTAACTAAAACCAGCAGGATTGTTCACCTCTCATTCAATACTAGGAATAATAAACAACACCACCAAAAGGCACAACACTTATTTATTAGTAGAATGATGAGTCTTACTACTGTTAACAATTATATGACAACTAAACTAAAACACTATTAAACCCATCTAAATTAGATTAAGTAAAATATTCATATATGTTTTTAAATAGGTGCATGTAATAAATATACAACCTGGTATTTCATATATTACAAAATTGTAAAACCATCCGAGTATCGGGAAAAATTTTGAGATATTTTTATCCCACCAAAGATGTTTTTGTTAGATGACTTTACTGTGTCTACGTCCAATTTGACTAATGATTTGGCTTGTACAATATTTGCTATTTCTGTATTTTTCAGCAGATATTGGTTTTGTAAAATGTATGTCACCATAGAGTCTCATGACTCTAAACCAAAGTAATTCCATTTCAATTTCCAGTATTTCAACTGAGTGCTATAGTCATGTAAAAGCAATACAACCCACAGTGATATTTCTGTATGGAACAGCCCCAATAGCTTATTTAATGTCCTTTACACAAATACACTGACCATAGTAAATAATTTTTTTTTTTTAAAGCATAACTTCAGAACAGAAATTAACTGTATTGACATGTGCCTGAGTAACACATAAAAATATTACCTATGGGAGTAATATATGGCAATATTCTACACCTGTAGCACACAAGATCTGTAGGAAGATAATTTACTTTTATATTATTTATATAATT
>NW_010265880.1:0-1164 GCF_000690775.1 Eurypyga helias
AGCTGGAGTTAAACCACGACAGTGTATCACATGTCCTATCATGCACCTGCCTCTGGGAAGGTCGTGCAATGGACTGTTAAAGACCAATCTGAGAACAATGGCGGGGGGGAACTTTCAAAAATTGGGATACACATTTGGCAAAGGCCACCTGGTTAGTCAACAGTAGAGGATCTGCCAATTCTGCTGGCCCCGCCCAATCAAACCTTCTATGGACTGTAGAAGGAGATAAAGTCCAAGTATTGCATGTTAAAAATATGCTGGGAAAAAGAGTCTAGGTTATTCCCACCTCAGGCAAAGGCAAACCCATCCGTGGGGTTGCTTTTGCTTAAAGACCTGGCACACTTGCTGAGTAATGAGAGAATATGGGGAACTCTGATGTGTACCTCAAAGAGAATTGATTCATATATCAGGGTCTCTACGAACAATTTTCAAATTGAAAGATTTTTCTCTAAATCATCTGTCTCTTATTCAGCGTGAACTTTGATAAAAGCATGAAGATATCTGAAAGTACTGTTTAGCAACCATTTATTTGCTCATTAAGAACGTGCCTTATACACTACTAGAGATTTAAAGAATATGCTTAAACTATGCAATCTTCATGACAGGCTGGAAAAAAAAAAAAGAAAAAGAAATAAAATGCAGCTGGTTCTTCCAAGAAAATAGAACTATCATTTTCAACTATTCTTTTACTAACTATGAATGCAAAATGGATACTTAGAGAATGAGCCATCACATTAATTCCTAATGTAACTCAGTATGTTAGTATGCTACGGCACAGGAGCCAGTGGAAACAGATCTTGATCCTTAAGTTTGCAAGTCCACTGCCATTCAGGCCAACATGGAATGGAGAAGTAATATAAAAGAGACCTGAAAACACCAACAAAATAAATATAAGACAGTGTAGAACACCAGAGAGACACTACACTAATACAGATTATTACTGCAGAGTAGTTACATACAGTAGAGCATGCTGTTTTGTTGGGTTGGGTTTTGTTTACCCAATTTTTTTTTTGTGGGGTAAAAGACCCAAAAAGGGTCTTCTTTATAGTTTTCTTGTGTGTCCAAAACCTTCCATGGGAGTGAATAAAGCCAATACTGTTTTAAAAAACTTATTTTAAAATCAAATCATAGGACTTCAGTGGCCTGGTAAAGCCCACTGACTAT
>NW_010265881.1:0-322 GCF_000690775.1 Eurypyga helias
CCGTGCCTGTGGCGCGGGCGGGAGGGAATCCCGCCGGGCTGCGGGCAGAGGGGAGGGAGCTCCCACAGCAGCACACCCGCCAGGCGTCACACTGGGTGCCAACATCCACTTTCCTTACCTCCGTCAGAGAGCTCTCCGTCTGCACCCAGCTGTCACACCTGGCGCTGCAAGGGCCTTGCTGCCCTTCCAGGGGTGACGGGCTGCCCTCAGGTAGGGTGGTGGGGGTTTCATTTTCCTCCTCTGCGGCACCTAAGAGGGAGCCTTTCTCCTGACGGTGGTTTGCTGCTTCTCTAGTCCAAACGCTGCTGGGCTGGAGAAGGGC
>NW_010265881.1:361-19455 GCF_000690775.1 Eurypyga helias
GGGGGCTCTGTGCTTGCTGAGCCTGAGACCAGGTTGGCATCATCTCTCCTCACGGACTGCTCAGGCAGAGAGTTTTTCTTCTTGGCTGCGTCTTCCTCTTCAGACTGTTTGAACAGAATTGTGTGAATTCAGCTGTTAAAATAGCTCAATAACTGAGGGCAAAGTTAATGACTACCTAATAACTAAGTTAATGAATTAAACAGGAAGGCCAGAACAGTCTGGTTTGGGTGGTTTGGGCTTTTTTTCAGTCCTTCCCCAGGGGTGTGCTCCGGGCCTTCACTGAAGAGAAGGTGGGTAGGGTGGACCTTCACCCTCTCACAGAATTTATCTTCTAACATTGTGGCATTTTTATGTTCTAGAACGACTGAAAACACTGAAAACAACTGAAAAGTGTGTCAAATCCTCCTGCCTCACAGGCATATGACATAAGGCAGCTATACACCAAGGAAGGGAGCAGAAGCTTGCTTAGCATCTTCCCGCAGTCACGCTACTGCAATTCCACAAGGCCTGGAATTTCCAAGAGACCAGACCACATGTCTGTTAAATTACATAGGAAAACATACAGCTAATCATTTCCTTGTCTTCCTCACCCACAAAGTCGCCTTGTACAAAACCAAACCCTAAGTAAGATTCCAGCCACATCCACGCTGAGATACACCCAGGCGTGCAGACGCCATTCAAACGAACCCCTGCGAACCCATAACGGGGCAGTACTCGCCGTGTTGGGACTAGAACTGAAACAGCTCTCTGTCTGCTTGGGAGAGTAACTGGGAGACTGGCTGCTGAGTGATGACTCTGCGTCTGAAAAATGAGAAGGAAGATTGCTCACCAAAAATTCCCCAAACATCCAACTCTCCAGTACAGCAGATGGAATCACACATTGCTACTTATGCAGTTTTAAGGTGCTGTTTAATGCATAAAGTGTTAGCAAGGTAAATCTAGGTCTTGGCAATTGCCAGTTCTTCTCTCAGGGCAACAGATGTGACAGGACGCACGAGACAGGTTCCCCAAAGCTTCAGCTGTGCCTGTGCCCGCAGCAGAACTGCGCTACCCAAAAGCAAGGTCAGGTTAATACAGCTGAGAGCAACCTGCTCTAGTTAAAGATGTCACTGCTTGTTGCACAGGGGGTGGTTGGACTAAATGACCTTTAAAAGTACCTTCCAATCCAAACCATTCTGTCATTCTGTGAAAAGGAGGAAGGAGTCTGCAGAGCAGGAGTCTGCAGAGCACCCCCAGCACGTGCTGGCTGCCACACAAGCTGCATGGGCTTACGGCCGTGTTGTTCGGGTGGAGGCCTTTGGGAGCTCTTCTGCTCTGAAATGCAGCCAGCACCGCTGACGCCTGCAGCTACTGAGGGAGCAAAAGGGAAGTGGGAGCTCCCTGCTGACTCCCCTCACCCTGTGCACAGTGAAACGACAGCGTGTAGTCTCGTGGAAGAGAATGAGGACTAGTAGAGACAAGACGAGTAAAATGGCAGATGTCAAACATCTAATGAAGATACTAATTAATAGAGAAAACATATCCAAGATTTTTCCAACCAACAGAGGGCTGCAGGAATAGAAAGAAAGAAAATGACTGGCATTTACTGGGCGTTTTACTACATGGTGATGTTGGTAAACTTGAGTTGTGGTGTTCAGATTAATACCCTGGGCCTCTCTCGTGGATTTTTATTTTCAGTTTAGGGGACAACTTTGGAGGAAATGGGACAGTGAAAAGTAAGTGTGTAATGCTCACCAGAGAGAAGTTAACCTGGATTTGTCTCTTCAAGGAGAAGCAAATAGAGATAGTTATTAGATACCTGGCAATGCCAGTCTTTATACAGTGCTGCGTGAATCAAAAATACAACTCTTATCAAACCTAACATTCTAAAAAGATCAAATCACTTCTCCCTGTCTTTAAAAGTAACAGTTTCAGTTTCACATGTAGAGAAAAATCTGATTTTTTACTTAATAATTTAAAAATGGTACTAACCCTTCTCCATCTTGTGAAGATCTGAACTCATTCCAGACTTATACTCTCTCTCTTGTGCTGGTGTGAACTTTTAAAAAACAAGTCAGTGTTAACAGCGAGGGTTCAGCTGGATCAGCACCTCAGGTTGAGTGAGGAACATTCAGTTTCTGTATTACACCAAGGAGCCATTGCACTGTACCAGGAATTATAAGGTAGAAAACCCCTGAGCAATAGTGATGTATCTAGGTGACTTCTATGGGCAAAATACATGAAAGATTCTCTGCATGCATATTGGCATCAAGTTCCTTTCTAGCACTGAAGCGTCCTGCACATAATGTCTGGGCACTGCCTGCAGCATCTGATCCTGAGGGTTAATGGGTAACTTCATCAGCTCAGGCGAGAATCGAACCATGTAAATCGTGGACCAGAAAGAGCTGTCTCTCTGAGCCGCTTTTACCCAGAAACTGTTCTTTTTGGCTGCCCTACATAAACCAGGAGGGAAAAGAAGCTTCCACAGAAGTTAAAGAAGCTACATTCAGTATGATATGGTTAGGAACATTCCTTCTCCACCTCAAGTGAATGGTGCAAACAGTAGGTTTCACAAAAAATATGTCTCTTGAAGAAGTTACCTCTTCAAATCCGAAGAGCTGGTTCTGTCTCCAGACTGATAGTTTCACAGACTTGTCCTCACTGAGGGATGAAAACACAGAGTTCTCAGGTAAGTGACTTCCCCTCCTGTACTTTCATTTTCATACTGAATTAAAGTCACTACTGCTGAGTTTTTTGACTTCAATTTTATCTTTAATAATCATAAAATGCTTCTCACTTTTGTGACCATTGAACTTACTGCTGAACACAAGAACTTGTTTTTCACAAACTTCACTTCTGTTGCAATGCAAAACGTAACACAGGAGAGGTCAGAAGATAGTGCTGCTTTGTAAAACGGAAGGTGTTATGGGTCAGTCTGTGGTAAAACCTCTTTTGTAAGATGTGGGGCACTCACAGACGCTAACTGTAGCCCAAGGGAAGGCACTAACTTCCTCTGTAGTCAAGTGGAAGAAGACAGGGTCTTTTAGAGGGCAAGTCAGAGCAACAGCTGAACTTCAGGGACTCAAAGTTGTCCCATCAATCAGTCTTTCTCTGTATTTATTAAAGGCAGATGAACAATGCTATAAAGGGCTTAGTTGCACATAAGTCTATTCACAATATTCACTACTATTTTCACTGGGAAAACTTGGGGCCTCGGTAACACCATTTAGCATTTTGCCTTTATGTCCTCTTTTAGCAGGATTTCTCCAGTTCAGCATGGTCTCTGCAGTTATCACTGGTTAATAGACTGATTTCTATGGCACTCACCTTTTTCTTCTTGAATTGTTCTGCACATTCTCCTTTAAATTAATCTGCTGATCAGGGTGATAAGCAAATGTCTCTAAAATGAAAAAAGTCAACCTTGATTTTAAAATGCAATAGCATAAATGCAATTTGAAAACAAATGCTTCTATCAACATTTTAAAGTAATTTAAATAATTGTCTTTAAAATTAAATTCATGCATTCTGAAGAATCATGATGTTTTTGGTCAAGGTTATAAAAACATACGTCCTTAAAAGAAGAAAAAACCCCAGAATATATGCCCTTAAAATATTGACACGCACCAATTTTTTCAAGGTTTGCAGGTTTCTCTTTCTTTTCAGAGAGGATGGAGTAGTGCTGTCCCTCATAACAGTCCTGCAGGTGGCTTTTATGAAGTCCACTGGTTTTCTTGTAGCTTGCACTTGGGGCACTGTTAAACAGAACCTCCTCTGGAGCTGTGAAAATGCCTTCAAGGTGTCTGCCTGCAGAACATCTTTTTGCCTCTCTAGTATCATAAGGATCATAAGGATAATTGCTGTTGGCCATTTGATTTTTATCATCAGGATCAACAAAAAAAAAGGCAGTACTGCTTTGGTTAGCAAAAGGATTTAAATAATCCTTTGTGGAAGGATTATTATGGATAGGTTGTCTCTCATCTTCAAACAGTGCCAGAAAAGAACAATCACTTCCATCTTGGGGAGATTCCAGTTGTGCAGTTTCTTTCACAACATCAAACAATGCTTCTTTAATTCCTTCACTGTTTTCTGATTCGTTACAGGTCATTATCATTAGATTTCTCCTGGCAGAATTCATACAGTCTTGCCTGGGGGTGAGGGGTGAGGTGGAGGGTAGAAAAGAAAAAATAGTTTGCTCAGTACATAAATAAGCAAAATACTAACTGCTAACACAACAGATTATGATCACTTGATGATAAAAATCTCAAAGACTTTACTGCTCATTGCACTTGCTATTGTCCCAAATGTACACTATTTTCACTGCAAAAGCGTCCTGTATTTTATTTACACTCTATAATAAGGTTGATTTAAAAGGGGTTCTGTTTCACGATGTCTCCAAAAATGCCAAGACACGGAGCACATCCTCCTGAGCTGGGAACTGTGATTTATAAAATCAGCCACAGTATGTCACTGCTGCTCCACCAGCTGACCAGAGCGGCCACCGCATTAAAAAAAAAAAAAAAAAAAAAAAAAAAAAAAAAAAAAAAAAAAAAAGAAAAAAAAGGAAAAAAAGGAAAAAAAATAGGAAGACTGCTTCTTCCGTTCATAAAAACAGTTTGTCCTTCCAGACTACAGTTCTCTCCTGTACTGAAAGCCCATAATAAACTCTGTGTAGTGCTTATTTCCTGGTCTCTTTAGGAAGGGACTTCCCTTTGTACCTGAAATCAGCAAACCTAATTCAGCACAGAATTTTTCTATTCCACTGCCAGGAGGCCAGCCAGACATGTTGTTCTGCCCATACTCCCCTACCCCACCTCCGATAGTGGTGATGTTGAAGATGCTATCATCTAGCCTCCTTAGCACGAAAGTTATCGTGCTGCCACGTACTTGGCTCTTAATCTAACAGCTTTGCTGCTTTCTTCTAGGTTTGACCTGCTGACTGACCTTTCAGAAAATCTGAGCAAAAGGTTGAGAAGCTTCTGAAGCTCAGAGCACTGGCAAAGCAAGCCATTCAAAAAATGCCCTTTCTTTTAAAAAAATTGGAGCAATGCTAACAATGGAACTTGAAACCTGTAATGTAGTACAGGAAACTCTTACTAGAGAAAAATTCTGCAGTTTTGATCAGCAAATACTTGAAACTGGATAAAGAACCTGGAGAACTTAAATGAGAAAGCAGTGTCCTCTGCTTATGCACTGCCCCAGAAAACAGTGTTAAAAGGCTAAACACACTGGAGTTTGTTTCTGGAGAAACTTGGACGGACCTATGTGAGGAAGGTAAAATTTTGTGAAGCAATTCAGAGGCTGCTTTTTCACTCCAGCTGAACGTTTTGCGATGTTAAGTAAAAGTTAATAGTAGGTGAGGAAATAGCTAGGCACTATTCAGAGTGAAAGACATCTGCTATTTTTACAAGACACCTAAAAAAATTAGTTAATATTTAATGATCTTGAGGTGCCCCAGCTCTCAGATGTATACACATTGATTACATCATCAGTGTGTTACATGAAATGACTGTATAAGTTTATATTCTACTTTTCACACACAGCAAAAGAAACTCCCTTCCCAGGAGAACTGCCAGCTCTTGAGGTGTAGGAAATTGTGGCTCTAACGGATGCAAACAAAACAAGGATGGTACAAAGAAATGGATTTGAAGAACAGTTGCAAAGGAGACGTAGATAGTGAGCCACGAATGGGCAGAGGACTAAGGGAGGTGCCATAAGCAGACCCTGAAGTCCAGTGGAGAAATGAATGTGGAAATGTAGGCAAGATATGGTCACATATGGCTTTAATGTGAAGATACTCATTGGGGAATCACCAAGATATTCAGCAAGGTGAATGTTATCTTCATGTTAGGTTTGCATGAGAAAGCCAGGAGAAGCAAGGAAGAGAAAGTTCAGGTGGCTAAGACTGGAAGCTGATGTGTTTATCTAGTTATCATGTGGTCAGTGAGCTTATCAGTCACTTGACTCACCAGGCAAACAGGCGGCAGGTACTTCAGGAACAGCAAAATAATGTATGGCCTTTTTATGGCTCTTTCCAGCCAAAGCTAGAGACTGACAGGAACTTTCTACCAGACAGCAGACTTACAGAATGAAAAGAGTAAAGGAAGATTAGCCCTGTAAGACCCCTAGATCCAAGGCAAGAACCTCTGGAAATAAAGTGAAATAAGATGTTCACTATAAATGAGTCTGACTCTAAATCGTCTATGATTAAAATATTTTAATCAGTACATAAAAAAAGAAATATATTCTAGATTTCTGTCCATTCTTTTTCTTTTTTTTAAAAAGTGTATATTCTCATAGAAGTATTACTGAACCAATTCTAAAAATAAAGCTATAGTAGGATGACATATGAAAGAGAAGGGGAAAAAAAGCTTTGCTCCTGAAAACCCAAATGTAAACAATGTAGGTGGAGGAGTTGCTACAGCGCCAATGTCACCACAAAAGGACTTGTTAACAGTGACCAGAACTAATGAGCCCCAGGGCAGCTACCCTCCATGTGGCCTCTTAATAAATCCGTGCTTTTCACTCCAGGTGAATTCAGTAGCACCATCGTATTTGTGATGTTGCAAAAAATAGATCATGGTTCCAAGGCCTACCTAAAATTCACATTTTGCTGCCTTTCAGCAAATTTAAATAGCTCAGTATGTTAAGTCTTTCCATTTAATTTCAATTTCTATTTGAAAAGCACCAAAAATCAGTGAAAAATCAAGTAGCAGTAAGTTTCAGATTATCTTAGCATTTTTCTTACTTCAACTTGACTGCTATTTCTCTCTTTAATATAAAATCAGTGCCTACCTATGCAGTGGCTTAAACAGTTCCTGAGGCAGTGTATCAGACTTCCTGAAAACATACTGGCTTGGAGGTTTTGTAATCCAAGGGTCTTGATCAGAACTAGTTCCTGGCTGAGAAGACAATAGAAGCTGTCAAACTCGGAATATATGTAATAGTTGTAGTGTTTTAAACTTTAAAGTTGGGTTTGCAAACAATATACATGTTTCCCACTATTTTTACTTCTTTTTATCTTTACAGAAGAAGCCAAAACCTCCTTACAGCCCAGCAGAGTTCTGTATAACTCATACTTTTCCCTTTTTGTGCAGCACTGTCAATGTCCAAAATGTCCTTTTAGCAGTATTTTTTTCCTGTGCCTCCGGCTCTGTCCTGTCTGTAACTCCGTTTAGGCAGTGGAAGACAGCAGTTATTTCACCCCACACCCTCACAGCCTTCTCTTTCCTGGGCTATGAAAGCCCTCTTTTCTCAGTCTCTCCACAGGCTCCAATCCCCTAACAATTTTTGTGGCCCTTCACTGGTCTTGCTACAGTTTGTTGATCTCTCCCCTATACTGGGGGTCCCAAAACTGGACAGTTTTTCAGATGTGTTCTCACACAGGCTGCTCAGAGGGAAATCGTCGCTGGCCTTTGACTCCAGGGTACGCTCTATCTAAGACAGCCCACTATGTAGTTGGCCTTCGCTGTGTGGGGTTATTTCTCCCGAGGTGCAGGGCTTCGTATTGCTCTGTGTTAAACCCTGTGAAGTTCCCGGTGGCCTTCTGCTTGTCAAGACCCCTCTGGGTAGCAGCCCTGCTACTGTAAAGATCACTCTGCTGATCCGGTGTCCATGCGTCATGAACGTGCTGAGTGTGCACTCCATCCCATTGCCCAACTCTCTGATGAAGCTGCACTGGACTTTGTATTGATCTCTGGGGTTGCCTGACATTACTGACCTGTTGCCAATTAGACTTTAGCCCACAGGCAACTACTTTGAACACAGTGGTAACAGCCAGTTTTTTACCCATCTTATTGTCCACTCATTTGTTTCATACATCCCCTCTTTGGCTGAGAGGACCACATTGGAAACCTCATCAAAATCCCTCCTAAAGTCAAGGTAAATAATGTCTGCTGCTCTCCCTTATTCATAAGAGCAAGTCATTTCATTACAGAAGGCAATCAGGTTCATCGGGCACAGTATGCTCTTGGAAAATCCATGCTGGCTGTTCCCAGTCACCTTCTTGTTCTTCATGTACCTTGAAATTGACCCTGGCAGGTCTGGTTCCATAATCCTTTCAGGGACAGAGGCAAGATGATACTTCCCCAGATCGCGCTTACGTTTTTGCAGATGGGCATAACATCTGTGTGTTTCTTGTCACTGAGAAGCCTCCCTGATCACCACAGCCTTACAAAGATGCTAGACATCTTCTCTGCAGTGGTGTCATCCAACTCCCTCAATACACTTGGATGCACCCTGTCCAGTCCCCATGCATCTGTTTATGTCCAGCTTACTAAAGATTCCCTTAGTTGTTCCTTCACTACTGTTTTGTATCACTCTCCCCTAAACTCTGTATTGAGCTTGAAGATGTGCCAGAGAGCAGACCTTGCTAGAAAAGCCTGAAGCAAAGTAGGCCTTGAGTGTGCCTCACTGTCCTTTGTCACTAGGTTGACCCTATTTAGCAGAGGACAGCATTTTCCTTGGTTTCCTTAGGCGGATGACATACCTGTAGAAGTCCTCCTTGCTGCCCTTCTCACCCCTGGTGAGCTTCAGCTCTGGCCATCCCCATGCCACCCGTCCAAGCTCAGAGGATGCTTCTGCATTCTTCCTGAGTGGCCCACCCCTCCTTCCACACTTCCTTTTTGCATTTAAGCTCAGTCAGGAGATCCCTGATTCAGCCAAACTGCCCTCCAGACCTACTCATTCTCTTCCACACTGAGGAGCGCTGTCCTTGTGTTTTGAAAACATCTTGCTTGGGCTCATTTGTCCTTCAGCTCCCTGTGGGTTTTGGCCTATCCGTTCCCTGAACAACCCAAGATCTCCCCTTCTGAAGGCCCGAAGTTCTCCTTCCTCACCTCAAGATTTCAAAATACCACTGGAGATACATGTAGAATTTGTTTTATGATTTTCAATAAATAATATATTATCTAAAAATAAAGCATATTATGAGAGGCCCCTTATATTTGCTATTATTTTTCTGAGGATGATTCTTTTAAGAATCCCAAAGCTAACAAAAATAAAAAATCAGTAACTTGCCTCAGAACAAATAACTTTCAATCATTTCTTAACCTTAGCTTGAGTTAAACAGCAGGCTGTTCTCTCTCCTTTTAAGAGCACTGAGAATACTGTAAGAACTGTTACTCACTGAGACACTGCATGATTATGAATTAGGTCATGGAGATCACCTGGGATCACACAATACCCAGTTATACTGATTGTACATTTAAGAAAGCTGTATTTATAACTAATACATTTCAGCTTTCTTTAACCACCTTTACAAGCCAGAAACAGCAGAAAGCCAGCACTATGTGGCTAACTCTTTCTGCAGGTTATCAGTGGTACTGAGAGCTCAGTGAACAAAAGCTTGTTAAGCCTATTTCATAACATTAAAAGAAATATATCTGTATATATGGAATATTCATTGCCACCAGCCTACAAGAAATGCTGATCATTCATAATTATCTTCACCATTACACTAATTCTACACTCCAAATAAAGGAGTTTAAAATAATTCTACGGACATGAGAAATATCAAACCTGGTTTCGCAGCTTCTCCTCATAGGTTTGCTCCCAAGTGTTGTCCATTAGGTTTGGGTTGAAATTTTTTTCGGACAACTGTGTAGAGTTAGAGGACCAGAAAACAGAATAGGACAATGGGGAGGCACTAAAAGCTCTTGCTACATTGCCTTCCTGTTCCATCCTAGAGCCAGCATATGTTAATTCTGTTACTTGTGATAACTAGACAAAACATAACAGAGACATTTTATTTATCTAAAACTGTTTTGATGTAAGCGTGGAGTTCAAAGTAATCAAACCTTTCTATATCTTTTACATCTCTGCACGTATACCACATGCAAGAGACAATTTTCATGTATTCTGTTATGATTCTTTAGTAAAAACCTAAAGTAATAAGAGTTTATCTCAGGGAAACAAGTAAGACCTTACTTAAGCTGAAGCATGAACACAAATGTTATCCTGAGGAGAGATGGATGTTAATAGATTTTTAGCTTTAGATGTGTAGGTAAATGATCTGCTGAGTTGGTTCTTAAGTAGTAAAATGAAAAACATTTTACTCTGTTGAGGAAAGAACTCCAGCATGTTGGGAGACCAACAATGCTACCTCGAGGAGATCACAACAGAAGGAGAAATCTGAAGGCAAAACTTGTGAAATACCACTGTATCCACACCGACATGGGAGCAATGCCTGTGATCCAGCTCATCCAGTGAAAGCAGCACAAACTACCAATGGAGTGCCAAAGCATTAATTACACAAAAATCTTTGTACCATAAAACTGTAAGTTTCCAAAGAGCTGAAAATTGTGGGGTTTATAGCCCCTCTTTCTGCTTAATAAAGTGGCTATTTCTTAATTACTTAAATTGGCTATAATTCAACTTATGAAGAGTTTAAAAACAGTTCTTTGCAACATATAGGCCTTAGACTTTACTTTTTCATCCATACATTAAATTAGCTTTCTGTTTGTGCACATTGAATCATCGTGTGTTTTCAAGAACTGATGCAAATCTGTCCATACAAGTGGAGGTTGAGGAGAAACTTAGCTATCATTTTCATTGTTGTTTCTGGGCACATTAAATCTAAAATATGCCCTCTCTGTCTTCAAGAAACAGATGAAAGAGAGTCATAAGGGAAGTCTGACTTCATGTGATAACCAAAAAAGTAGTGGCAGCTCATGGTGATCTTGCCTGAAACGCATTAGGCAGCTAAACTTTTCACCCATACTAAGTAATACTTCTTGACTCAAAAGAAAGGAAATTCTAACACTAGAAACACATCTGTCTTTCTCACTCTAGCAAAACAGGCAACATGAAGGGGCCAAGAACATACAGAATAACACAGTGAAAGAATCTTTTCCTCAGAGTCTGTTCTGATACAAATAGCAGAAGTCAGTGGCGCTGTATTATCAAGCAAGTCTGAGTAACCTAAACTGTGTCTTCTAATAGACTTACTAACTTGGGGTTTTTTTTGTTGGTTGTTTTTTTACGCAGCAGTGGGGTGGGTCATGAAAAAAGGCCTAAATTCCATCCAGAGAATGTTTTTCACTGTAACTAACCTCAGTGAGTGTATGAATTTCCCAATTGTAGCCACTGAGATTTGTATTAGGTTCCTCTTAAAGACTCACCTCTGCCTATGCTTCTCATATTTCATCATTTCACATTTCTGCATATTGTTTTTAATTTACCTGCTGTTGGCCTCAGTCTCCCATAATCTCTATACTTTGTGACTAGCTTGGAATGCAGATATTCCTAAGTATTTTGAAAAATGCCTGAAACAAGGTAAGCCTTTCAAGAAATACATAAGAAATAGCAGAAACAAATATGAAATATGACTGGCAAATAACAGGCTAGTATAGCCTTAAAGAGGAAGGCTTCACACATTTCAGTATCCATGAGATTTTGTTACACTTTGAAAAATCACTTATAAATACAGCCATCGCTGCATATTTTTAGCTTTACATCAGTGAGAATAAACTTACTTACATTATGCTGGTATTTTACTTTCTCTGAGAGATGCTGCCTTCTGCTGTCCAATACTTGCTTTTGTAACCTTGCAAAATGAATAAAAACAGCCTTTGAAATACAGGATACAAGATCTATATGATTAAAAACATTCTGAGTATTAATTTCAAAATAATTTAAGAATATTTTTTCACACATCCTAAAAAGGCCTGAATCTTAAGCAGTTCTGAGCAGCCAGTGTGGGCGTTTGTCACTGCAGGGTGTCTGAAGTTGGATGGGAAAAGAGTGTAAGTGGAAAATGGTGCTTGAATAGCCTGCTCTGTGAGATAAACATAGTCTATGTACCTGACATGAGTAAAAAACCTTTTTTTTTAAGATCTCTCAGCTTCATGTACAGTTTTTTATTTAGCATACGTTTACACAGTCTCTCATAGTAAGAGTATCACTGGAATGCCAGGAGTGATTGTGAAACTTCTTCATCTTAGAATTGTATATTTATGTTCACTTAATACAGTACTTAATTACAGATATCAGACCATCATGAAAGCCCTTTTTCAGAACTTACAGCTTAACTACTGCCTATTTTATCCATGTACCTGTTCTGGAGGTCCTCTAAGTTTGACGCGTGTTGTGTACGCACTGGTGACCTGGGAAGGTCTATGTTGTGCCTCCTGACAGGTATTTTTACATCTTCAGTGATATCAATGTGGACTGGCTTCCTCATGTTCCCTACAATGAAAGTATTTGGAATGTCAGTGCTGGGCGTGGAGAAAGTTTTGAGCTTCCTGAATTTTCAGTAGAGTATAAAAGCTGTTGGTTTAGGTTTCTTAATCAATTCAAAGACATATGGTTTTGCTTTCTTTGTTACTAGCAAAGCAAGGATTCTATTCTAAATGGCCTTAGAGTATAAAGTATTTCGGGTCAGCTGCTGTGTGTAGGCCCTGTTGCCCTCCGCAGTCACCTTCTGATATTCCTAAACACAGGACAAGAAATCCTCTCCAGTGTGGTTTATGAATATGTCACCGAGGATAAGTCAGGACTCAAGTTTTAGAGATGGTTTTTAAGAGCTTAATGATGAGTTTTAAGAAAGACCTTGTGTAGAATTGACAGACTATTCCAAATGCCCCCCAAAAGTTATGAAAAAAAGAAGTGGAATACAAATGGACCCATTCATTGGCAAAAAGAAAAAGAAATGGATATAGGATAAAATTAATGAATGGAATGAGGAAGGTGCATAAGTGTACAAGGCTTTAAGGGTGAAATAGGCAGTAGCCAAGGTTATTTGATTCCTCTTATCTCCTGACTTTTTATTCAATCATATTTTTAGTATTTACTTACAGTTTTTTTACTTTAAAAATAAAACACTTTTTTATTTCAGCATTAAGTTGTAAGTGGAAGAACAAGACCCAGAATAATAGCAGTAATAGGTAAGGATAACTGATTCTGTTAAATGTGAAGTCAGAACACTGTTAAACTAAACTCACCGGTGTTGCCTGTTTTGGTTGATATCTGGTTAACAACATATAGATTGAGGAGATCTAAACTGACTGATGAACTTTTAGGAGATGATACTCCCAGAAGCTTCATCTTTGATTTAAGTTTCTTCTTTTCAAAGAATTCCTGAATTTTTTAAAAGAAAGAATAAGTTTTTAACAGAAGCTTCAACAATGTGTTAGCAGCATATATAATTCTTTTGAAACTGGCATGCAAGACTCACTAAACTATTCCTAATAATGAAAGCACCTGATTAAATCTCTCTGAATTCTCACACCCAGATTAGTGTTATTTAGTTTACTTTTATTGCCTTGAAAAAGACTCCAAGTATAATTTGGTCATATTCAAAATAAATTATTGTTCTCTTGATACCAAAATCTTAGTCCTTAAAGACTCATGGCTCAAACTTTGTGTATGATGATTCAAAATATTTCTTCAAAATAAAATATATACCAAAATGCTGCATGGAAAAAGTCTTAAAAAAATTAAACTTGGCTTCTTAGGCTGTTTATAAGCTAGTACGCAAATAAATCAGCAAGATTACATATACATGGCCATCTATAAAGTCACAAGCAGGTTATTATTCGTCAAATTTGTCTTTCTTGACATGGAAAATAGTCTTGTGGTCAAAAAAAGGAAAGGGGAAAAAAAAGCAAAGCAGAAAAATGTCTAAGACTGGGACTTCAGAAAGGCTTTTTCTTTCAAGGAACAAAAAGAGATAAGACTGAGACTTTGAATATATCAGGCAGATAGTTCTGACAAATTTAGGAAAGAAAAATGTCCATTTTGTAGGAGACTATTAATAATCAGCTTAAAATCATTAGCATCAAGCACACCAGATTAATAAATCAAGAGAAAGATTTCTTTATTTTAACCACAAGAAGGGTATTAAAAACTGAAGGTTACGTCAAAACACAAAATAGCATTGGCTTTTCTTCTGAAAAGTGATTCCGCCTGTGATTGAAGGTTACAGGTAACTAATATACGAAACATGTCCATCAGTAACTCTTTTCCAGTATAATTTCTTGTATCTCGATCTTTGGCTTTCTTCAGGTAAATTCAGCCTGCGTATGAATCATAACTTCAAAATTCATATTGCTTTGGGTGCCACACCCCAAATATGTATCCATGGCCTTTCAATGTCCTGTGTATTTTCTTCCCATCACCTCTAAATTACTGTATTTTCTTTAATTGTGTAATAGCAATTACAAAATTACCTCTAAGATTAGTAATTATTTAGTATTAAATTATTAAATACAGCCCTGGTTTGGATCCTTTTCCATTTTCTCTCCTCCAACTGAAGCTAATTACATAGTTGTAACTATGTAATTATGTGGCTTAGACCAATAAAACCTTGAGAAAACAGGTATTTTAACTCACAGGCCTCCAGGAGACTGGGAAGGTGATGGGGGCAACAAGCTGCTGGTTGCTTCCACATTCCCTTAGGTAAAGGTTTTCATTTCAGAAATTGTCTCCATACTCTCAGCCTGTTTTTCCTATACTCCTGTATATGCCAGTGCATCTGCTCTGGGCATTGGGGGCCAGTGCATCTGCTCTGGGTATGGGTGGCCAGTGCATCTGCTCTGGTCATGGGGGGCGTACCACCTTGTGTGGTGGAACTTCCGTATACTGTCTGTTTTTTCCCAGCTACTGAGAAGAAAACTGACTTCTCCATGGTTATAACTGTCTTCTCTTCCTGTTTTCTTTCTCTTTCCTGTTTGAAATGTCTTCTGCTATGCCAGGGATAAATTTGAGTCTATTATTTCACTTTTCAGATTCAAAATACAAATAAGAAATGCCAGAATGAAGTTTTTCAATGAGCCTAGCATTCTTTTATGTGGCCCAGAAAAAGAGCTGTGTATCTGCGTGTTAGGCTAGCTGACCACGTGGTCGTCACTGTGAGGCTTCAAGCAATCCTGTGTGTCAGCACATACCAACAAAATATAGTAACAGAAGTAATTCAGTAAACCTTAAATTGAGCACATTCATTCATTCATTCATGCCTTCTCCTACTCTCCTTTCTGCTGGAATTCACTGTGGTAAACCCAGAAACAGATTTCTGCCCTAAAAGTTACAGTCAGGCAAACACATTACAAGTCTTACGCTAGAGTTTTGAGTCTCACGCCAAATTCTTTGAAAGCTTTTCCTAAGTGACTCAAATAAAGCATTTATGTAACAATATAAAATCCATGATGACTAGAACTGTTTACCTTTTGCTTTCTCCTTTCTTGCTTTAATATGATTCTGCTCCTGAAAGATGCAAATAATTATTGTTTTAAAGTATAATCTTGAGTCATGGCTTGAATTTCTCATCAATGGTATCGAGAATTTAGGACACAAATATTATGTTGTGTTGTGTTATGTTATGTTATGTTATGTTATAATAGATCAAACCTGTAGGTAGTGAAGTCAACCTATCTCTGTTGAAGTCACTTTGATCCGGGTTTACTCAGGTAAGGATAGGAGCACATTCTATCTTAGGGCTACCAAATACATTGAACATTCAGAAGGAAAAGCTTTTAGACATTTGAAATGTAATGCAACATTCCATCAATTCCTAATTTCTTAAAACATTATAATAAATCTTTGTCAACATACTAATTTCTTCTAATTTTCTCTGCCATACTGTGACATAGTTACAGAACCATATTAGCAAAGAAAACAAAGGTGTATAGTACAAGTGTCTACCTTTTGGGACTTTACAGAATATTGTGAACATTTTGTAAAAAGATAAGAAAAATAGATGGTCACTACAAGTTTTATCCAGCTTCTGTTGATTGTGCAATATAGGGGACAGTTATACCTTAAACTACATATCTCACTTGTTAAACATGGTCTTAAATTAGTTGCCTGCAGGACATGGTGCATAAAATTGGAGCTCTGGGTCACTGCTGTGAGCAGGATGAGCATGGCTGCAATCCTTGGGTCAATAAGATTAGGACTTTTTTTGGGAGTTATAAATAAGGAGTATCCCCTTGGAATTACTTTTCTTTCTTCTTTTATTTTCCTTTTTTTTTTAATGTGTTTCAACTTAGAACACACTTTCTAAACATATGCACATAACATTTACCCTTGCAGTGGGGTCCAGCAACAGATAGTTTTTCTGATGCTTAAAGTGCAAATTCCAGACTCACCTGAGGAATCCTGGCAGATAATTAACAGCAGCAGAAAGCAAAGGATGATTTGCTATTTGCTAAGTGAGTGCAATATTCCCACATGCTGCTTTTTCTTACAGACAGAATAGTATGACAGACAGCCATTTAGGACAAAGTTGGGGTGGTTGTGTGGGTTTTTTCAAACTGAAGCTCTCCCTTCCCCCTGCTTCACATAGGCAATTTTCACTATCCTCTTTTTGCTGGGAAGACTTCCAGAGAGGTAAGGCATTATTTTAGTTTAATTCTACAGAGTCAGGATGATATAAAGCTGTGTTTAGCAAAGCTACTTTCAAATGGCTGACAAAATCTGCAGGATTTAAATTTCTAGTGAATAGGCAGATGGCACAGCACCTAAAAAAATTATTATCCTTTTTTTTTAAAGTTACAACTTGGTGATTATTTTACTATTTCAGTGACTCTTGGTAAGTATACATGTTTTTCACCAAATGGTGATCACGCCGTTCACGAGGGCGTGAGGAAAGGCCCGGACGGGAAGGCCTTGCTCAGCCCCAGTCTGTGGAGATGTGGTAGGCCCTAAAGTGCCTCAGGCCTGTGTGGGAGGGGGGATGTCTGCCTCTCCTCACACAATCTGCTTCAGGAGAGGACACCAGGGCTGTCACACGCACCACAGCTGTGCCCCGTCTGTGAGGGGACGCTAGCTCCACATGGAGCCATTTCTAGCAACCTTGGAAGAGTTTCACTCACCGGCTGCCGCCGACCCAGTTCATTTTCTGCAGCTAAGGAAGAAGGGAGGGCTGCTGTGCGTGGTGCTAGGGATGGAGAGGGAAGGCAATGGCCACCACAGGGATGGTTTGCTGCCTCCTGGCAGGGCCATAAGGCCCTCCTGCAGACCCTCCTCCCTGGGAGTGTGGGGGCAGCTCTCTGCAGGCCCCCAGGCTGCCCAATGCTGGCAGAGAAGAGAGAGTGGGTGCTATGGGGGCAGACAGCAAAAGGAGACGGATGCAGAAAACCAAGCGGGGCAGGCAGATGTGGAGGAGGCAACGCTCTGGTGGCTACTTCCCTTCCTCTACCATTGGCATTTCCATACAGGCTGCTGCCAGAAGCTATTGACCTTTTGCAAGGAAATCACAAGCCTCTTGCTGTCCCCAGTGAATCAAATTCACAGTTATTGGAGTGGGTTACACAGCTGTTGATGTTCTGCCTTTCAGGCCCAGCTTGTCACTGCTAAAATCACAGTAATTTTTAGGGCAAGAGAGAAGCACCTCCCTTCCCATCCTGCTCTTCCTCGCGTATTTTAGGGGCAATGGGGGAAATACATGAGTATTTTCTACTAGTAGGTCTCGTTGCCCTTGGAGATGCCTGATGAGTTTTTGCACACGCATAGCGACAAACCCTCAGAAGGGACACAGGGCTGTGGGTGTTCCCGCTGGCACCGGGGCATCTCCTCAGCAATGGAGCTCCCTTTGCTCCCTTCGCTGTGACTCACTGACATTATTACAGCAAGTGAAAGCATACATTTACAAAACAACCATTAAAATTCTATATAAACATAACATTTTTCAGAATACCAATGCTTGATTGCCATTAGTACAACCATATGGAGAGTGCCAAGAGCAGACATTAGGAGCCTAATATTTAAAAAATCACCCATGTTTTTTTCTTTCTAATACTTTTAACTTTGCTAGGTGTTTACAGAACCCACAGCTAAAAGATTATAAAAGTGAAAAGATCTGCTTCTCTAAAATATCACCAATTAAACTGAATAAACTTACTAGACAGGATATTTTATTGTTGTGACATTCCCTGTATTTGTTAGTATACATAATTGCTTCTTGTAACAAAATCTTCATAGTAAAATATATCTATATTTTAAGTGTGTCCCACTACAGCTGATGTGACAGATAACAGCCTTAAAGATTAACTTATTTCATCACTTGAAATAATCCTTTTTATTTTGTTTGCATTTTCATCTAGTGTAAATCTTTAACTTATTAATACTATGTCTAAAAGATAGTTTCAAGAACGACATAATCCAGTCCCTTTTACTTTTGTTTTTCTAACATAGTATTGGCACTTTTTTTCTGTTAGGTTTATTGAATCTAGTAGATAGCAGTACCTTGTAGAATCCAGATAAAGTGACGTGGCAGCTTCAAGCATCAATTTTTCAATGTAAGAAAACTTCCTCTCCTCAAATTATTTTCTGCAGATAAAGCTAAAATACCTTTCAAACGGTCATAAGATAAAGAATCAGTTCTTTCTTCACCGAAGGCAAAGTAAACATTGAAATAAGACCTGAGATGCATATGACCAGATTTCCATTGTCTAAATATTGCACCTTGACTGGCAACACTTTGAAATAATTGATTTGAATTTCTGAATGTTGCCATACTTTCAAAGAATTGCAGGACGTTATTATTAATATTTAAAAGGTCATGAGAATGAGTTCCATGGAGCTTAATTGCTTCTCTGAGAAGTGAAGTAAATACAGAACAAGATGACTTCCTCTGTGCACCAGAAACTGAAGTTTAAAGAAAAAAATCCTTGAAGATTTCTCTTTATGGTAACTGTGTACAGCCATTCTTCAGAATAACTATGTCTCCCGTTCCTTTGTTAAGAAAGTATTATACAGAATCTTCTTCAGAAAAACTTTCCAATTGTTGCTAAAAAAACTGTTGCAGCTATAGTCCTTCAGCACTGGAGTTTTCCCCTCCAACACGCTGCTTCATCAGCTCTAGATATAAGCGATGTAGCAAAGCAGTGTACTATCCATCTGATGTAAGACCACATTTGTCCATGAAGGCTAGTGTTGAAACATTGACTGTGCGACTTTTGGCACCCAGCTTTGAGTAAGCCCTCATACTACTCCTACATGATAAAATAAGAGAGAGCGGGTTCTTCTGCGGCGTGACTCAGAGCACCTAATTTAGGCTCCTGCTCTATGTCCCAAGGCCCAGAGAGGAAGCAGCTAAGTTAGATAACTGAAACGGCATGAGGTGAAAGTGCATGCCGCTGCCTGCAGCATTATTGTACCCCAAAGACCTGAATACCCTT
>NW_010265881.1:19470-26184 GCF_000690775.1 Eurypyga helias
TTGAGTGAACTGACACTGCTTATGTAAAATCTTATACTTATTGGAGACACTGAGAGGGAAGGAGAGAAAAGATGTGTTTCCAAAAAATTTCTCAGAACTAACTACAAATGGTTCTCATGTTTCTTAATTAATCTTCCATTGTAACATTATTTCCCAGCAAGTGTCCTCCTCTAATGTTTATTACAACAAAAGAAGCGATTACTAAGCAGATGAATATGTAGTAAAGAAATTCCTGGGGATTCTCACAGTTGGGTTTGAATATTTTACAACAGTACCCATTTGTCCTTTTTTTGGTGTTAATTTAACATATTTTAACTTTGTTTTTTTGCCCAAAATGTTTGATCTTGATATCTAGCATCAGGTAACTAAATCCAGATGCAAAGTAACTGAAATGCTTTTGAATCCTCTGTCCAGGATGGGAATTTCTGGTACTTTAAAATGCCAGGATACACTTATTTAGTTGCCTAAATATTGACCTAATTATCTAATACTAGGAATGCATGACTGGAAAGGAAAAAAAAAAAAGGAGTTTGTTCCAAGGGAAAGTTTTTGTTTGGCAAATCCAATGCTTGAACTCGGTTTACCGAGTTGCATAGTCTTCTTCCAGTCAATGCTCCTCTGCCCATTGTCCTTGACAGACCAGCTTATGGAGAAATAAAGTAATAACTATCCTTGTGGTGTTTTATAGTAACTCAGTTGGTGATTTTTCTCTAAAAGAGCTCTTTTAAGAAGATGGCTGCGATATTGCAAAGTCATGATAGAGTCTGAGGCAATTTAAAATAGAAGACAAAACTTGTTTTATAAACAAACTTTCCCCTTCCAAAAGTAGTTGTCCTTGAAAGACAGAACTCCCTTTCAATTAATTTAATGAGAAGTCCTTCCCTCATTCACCTTTAAAGGGCAGAGGCCTTTTTTGATTTACTCTAAGAGCATTAGTTCAAAGAATTCTAGAAATTGCAGGAAGCCCAAGGATTTTTATATCTTACCACAAAACACTAATCTTCAGTCAAACAACTAAAGAAGAACACAGTGGACTTCCTTATGTTCATGTACAAGGTATCAGCATTAGATTAGAAATACGTCAGTAAATTGCTGTATGAGATGAGTAGCGTGCATATGGAATGAAACCCCAGTTTAAACACCAAGAACATACATTGAAATCAATTACTACACATCCGTTCAATAGAAGATCAGTTTTGCTCCTGCCGTGTTGGAAATAATGCAATAGGAGACCACCTCTTCTGGTTGTTTCTCCCGATATATGCTCCTTGCTGAGTTGGATTCATGACATCGGGTTTGAAGGAGTTAGGAGTGAGCATAAATGGAAAGGGGTGATGCCAATTGTCCAAAGACTATATATAAGAGAGAGGCTAAATAGCTTCCAAACATTGCAAACCAGCCACCTCAGAGAGAAGCACATGATCTACATGGGTTGAAATTCAAAGCCCAGTTGGGAAGAACGTGGGACTGGATCTACATGTCAGATCACCAGCCAGGACACGACCACTGACAACAGTATATTGACATGTGGCTGTATGAAGCAGATGCCATTCTTAGGTGGTGTTATCTAGATGGAATTATTATTCAGAGAATGAGCCCTCAAGTGCAGTCCTTGCCTTGATACAGAACAATGCACAAGACCTGGTTCAGAATCTCAGGCTGGAATCCCCACTCTATAAAAACAGTATTTCTACAAAGAGCAACAAAGACCAAAGAATCCTCTATGGTTATGTTAAACTCCACAATGTGGAACATGTGAGGCTTGTTAAAAACAAATTAGGAGAGGGAGCTAAAGGAATCGCTCTTACATGTGGCTAGGAGAAAGCTGAAGGACACCACACTTGAAGCAGAGACAGCCTGAACTGCAGCAAAAAGCTATACTGCATTCAAAAGAAGGTAACAGAAAGGAACATGAACTCTGATAAACGAAAAAATACAATTAGATAAGCCAAAAAGAATTTTGGGAACAACTAGGCAAAGGAACTAAACTACTAAATCATTCTTCTTACACATCAACCAGGAGCAAAAGCCTGCTAGAAAGTCATAGAAAGTGTATAAAGCTACAACAGGGAGGGTAGCATCATATGTAATTGCAATTCTTATTCTTCCTTGGGTACCTGCTTAGAGCTATTGTTAGAGACAGAACACTGGGCTCAGTGGAGCTCTGGCCTGAGCTAGTTTGGTTATTCTTAATAGTTAGAAATCTCCCAAATAAAAGTTAATTAACAGATTGCAGTAAACAATCTTTTTGTTGCCATACCTACCAGCTGCAACCCCTCAAATAAATTCTCCAGGCATGACAAAAGGATGGCAGCAGATCTTGTGTTTGGGATGTGTGAGTAGATTATTTTTCTGGATTTATTCCTTCCTGCACTTTTGCAGAGTGGAGCACTGGCTTTGCTGCAGGCAGTGCCAATATAACCATTGTTAATTGATACCAGCCACATGTTTTTACCACTTAAATGTTTACAATGCACTTGAGCAAAGGATTAATAAAGAAACACTAGAATTTTCTTCAGATGATCTGAAAGCAGAAACCCTTACAGATTTAAAGCAAAACGCAAAAAACGTAACATATGTGAGACTTCTGAAGGCACAAAATAGACACATGCTTCCCATACTGGTATCTTTCTGGAATTGCTTGGCTCAGCTGAGTTTTCTATATGAAATAAGAAATAAATTTAGCAAGAGAAATATGTCTTAAAAATCCAGATATGAAAGGTTTTAAGTATTAAACTCTAAATATTAAAAGTGTTACTGTTTGCCTGAGATCATCAGTCAGCAGCTCACTGTGGTTGGAGCAGCTGACAATAACCTCTCTCCTTGGCTTTTTCCCTCTCCCTCTCTCTCTGTAAAGGGAAATAACTTGTTTACTCTTCTTCCTAGAGCCTTATTCTGTTTAGAATCACACCGTTCTCAGAACTGTTTGTCTGCTATTGCCTGTACCATCAGCCAGACCACTCAAATCCTTCACGGATAAATTCTCATACCCCACAAAGCATGCAGGATTTAAATTTACAGAAGACAGAGTAAGAGGAAAAGACTACTGGTGCAGGAATACTGTGGTGCCTACACTCTGGAGTGAAACAACAGAGCAGGACCTTCCCATTCCCCCTCTCCTCTCTAACGTCTTGCCCTAACACATCTCTGCCCATTACCATAAAGCCTCGTTAGGACCAAATCACTTGGAACCAACTGTATGGCAGGATCAGGCCAGCCTCACCACAGTGACACTCCTTCAGCAAGCTTCCACACCTGTCACCTGGTGCCTACACTCTGGAGTGAAACAACAGAGCAGGACCTTCCCATTCCCCCTCTCCTCTCTAACGTCTTGCCCTAACACATCTCTGCCCATTACCATAAAGCCTCGTTAGGACCAAATCACTTGGAACCAACTGTATGGCAGGATCAGGCCAGCCTCACCACAGTGACACTCCTTCAGCAAGCTTCCACACCTGTCACCTTAAAACTGAAGCTTCTTGCTTGGCTTACATCTCCGGATCCTAAACAAATTACAGCATCTGGATATTCTACTGAGGTATGAAGGCATACTTCAGTAAAATTATAGGCGTTTCTAAACCAGCCAGAATAAGACAATTACTGGTGCTATGAATTTGAAATCAAAGGTCAGATATCACAGTTTTCTGATGAAAAAGTCCGATTTGTCATTGGTTTGCCTGGATGTTGCAAGTTAATTCTGTGAGTGTATTTCTGTACCTATCTCAGTGATTACATTAAAGTCAATAGAAACTTTGGAAGTGCTTCAGAGTAAGGCATTTACTTGAACAGGGCTTGTGTGATTCTCCTCTGTTGAATTTGGCTCAAATCGAGGTCAACTATTCCCACATCATTATGTAAACATACAGCTCAAAATTAAAGAAACCCCCAAATTCTTAGCTCATCATACTACAGTACATGGTATTGTAGAAATGATTTACAGTTCAGTATTAGTATGTAACTGAAAACAATGGGCAGCGTGTGGATTCATGTTACGTATAATTCACCACATATATAAACAGTTATGTACTTTATGCATGATATACATGTATTTAAATGTTAAATATCCCAAATAGCAGGGATACAAAAGACATAATTTAGATCTACTTTTCAGTAGCTTTATCTTTTATTTTGAATGTCAATGGCACAAAGGATAACTCTGTAAGCAGTGAGGAAATTCTAGTTTTCTGCAAAAATTAAGGTCAGCCTTTGGACTCTGTGTTGGGAACGTATCAGGCATGAAGTAAGCAGCCTTTTGCTTCAAACTAATTTTTTTTTTCAAACATTAAATCAAAAGGTTTTTAAAAATGCTTATTGAGTAAGGCTGACTGATGTCTTTTACATAACCTGCATGTTCCAATTCCACTACCGCCATTGCAGTCACAAAGTTGTGCAAGGACAAAGTGCTGGAGTGGGAGCCAGTGGGCATAAAATAGAAAGGAAAAAAAGAGGCATCAGTGTTGCCCTGATTACACTAGTTCCTGCATGTTCAAACATTCATGGAGTTTAGTCAGCCTGATATGCATTGTATCTATTTCTGCTCTGTGGTTGTATCAAGCACAAATCATTTCTATGGACAGTGATTCTGTTGCTTCAGTCATGAGAGAAGCATTGTTTGGGTAATAAACTATTTTATTTTTGTAGCTGGGAGCAGAATTATGGCGTTCTGTTCCACTAGAATATTGACTTCATATAGTGAAAAGTTACTACAGTATTATGTATTTACAACAATAAGATAATCTCCTCTTATTCTTCCCCCTCAGCTGTTGGTTCCTATATTCAGAGGATGCACACAAGTTATTTTGATGTATTTGATGAAAACTAACCATATGACTTAAGAATAATCACTTTGCACTGAAAAATAAAAAGTATCTGGTTCTCCTTAAGAGAAGGTAAACCCCAAAATATTCTGGTTCTAATATGCCTCTAACCCCACAGCCTAAGTTACTTGAACTTATTTGTTTGCACTTATCTTTAAAACTTCATTAAAATAAAGTCAGTAGAAACTGTGGAGGCAACAGAGCAATGAACACTGCACCAATATTACTGCAGCTTTGGCCATTATTTTTCCAGTCATATTGAGAAATTTCATTAAGACTAAATGTAGTAAAATTGCTGCCTTCACCACTTAAAAAAAAAACCAAACAACCCAACCTACCACCTAAGGCCTAGGTGCCACAATGAAGAGTTTGTGCATGGATTGCAGAGCGGGACTGTGGCACAGCAAAACTCTTGAGGCAGCAAGAACAGAAGAAAGGGTGTATTTAAAACAACAGTTTATGCTTTGCTCCATAATTTCAAAGAAAGAAAATACATTGCTTTTGTTGACTGAAACACGGCACGGTCAGATTTGCCTTACTTAAATGTTCCCACAGATCTGACTGGGGGTGTACGCCTGCACTTGCCGCCAACTCACCAAAAGCTTCAGTCCTCCAGCATCTTGTGAAGTGAAAGGTCAGCAGATATGCAGAACTGAAAGAGAGCTGTGAACTTTCCCCTTGGTAAGAAAACGCTAGAGTAATGAGTATTGCAAATAACTGTGGTTTGGCAAAATCTAAGGGTATGCTGTGAGACACACAAGCCAGAATGGGAAGTATCCAGCTGGCGATCATGATTAAAAAATAACAAACCCTAAGCAAAGCAATTCCTTAGACAGTGTATCTTGTCAGTGCCTCTGTGGGCTGAAAAAACCTTCCTATTTCACTGACAAAATAATTTGCAGTGAAACCAAGCCTACCGAGTAACCAAAAAATAGCTGTACTGCTCTAGGTCAGGTTTTGACATTTTCCTAGCTTTGAGTTATTAAAAAAAAAAAAAAAAGGCACTAGAAGGATCTCTATACAGATCTCTAGCCGCTCCTCCTTCCTTGCAAAGAGCTTAGTAAGCTCCAAGATCACCCTACAACTTCTCTACATAAGAGCCCACTGGGGACACAAATTGTGCAACCTACTAGAATTGATCTTCCCTGCCTTGTCTTGCTGGTCGTGGTTTATTGGCTTTTTGTAAGACGCCTGGATGTTTTGGGAAGTGGTGCCTGATTTTTAAAAGCAAAGTTCTCTCTTTCTCAAACCTAAGATACTATTTCTTCATCCTGAAGCTTGTGTTGCCGTCTAAACATCACCACTGCACTCTGACCAAGAAGGGCTGTTTTATAACAGTAATGTGACTTAATTCTGCGTACGCCCAGTTACTCTCCACTTCCAGGGGAAGGCTGGACTCCTCGGCACTCCTGTAAATGCCTCACAGGGCATTTTTCCAATCTACTTTCACACACACATCCTAAACTAATGCTTTATCATACACCAGCAGACGCAGTTACCTTATTACTTATCTTCCAAAGAGTGAAAGGACCCCAAGTATTTTTTTAAGTACTCCGATCCCCTGCAATTTTAAATACCTTTTCCAAAGAAGTAGGACTAAGAAATTACGGAAAGAGAAAAATAATGCAGCATGACAACTGCCTTTATTGTTAATTCCTCTGTGCGAATTTAGCCTGGTTTTGCTGCAGGGCCCGTGCGAATCGGTCGCGGTTGTTTTTGACTAATAACGCTGCCACAGCACAACCTCTGTTTCCTCTCGGCGAGGGGACAGGAAATAAATGACGGTATTTTGAAAGCGCTGCCCGGGTCCCTCCCGCGACAGCCCGGCCGGACTTCCCAGCCCACGCTGGCCCGCAGCCCTCACCGACCTCACAGCGCCCCCGCCCCGGAGAAGGGC
>NW_010265882.1:0-580 GCF_000690775.1 Eurypyga helias
GGCGGCCTGCGAGGAGTGCCGGCTCCACGTTGCCAGCGTTGCCGACAAGATCCGCTTCGTCGGCACCGTGAGAGACCTTCTGGCCTGGATGGACGGCGTCCTCTGCCAGATCGGCGCCGGAGAGAAGCCCAGGTAGCGGGGGGCCGCTCCGAGGTCCCGCGGCCAGTGCCGGCCCCAAGGACCGTGGCCTGGCCCGGCCGCGAAGCCAAGGACCTGTGTCCGGGCCCATCCCGAGGACCAGCATCCTGGCCCATCCCAGTGACCCGTGTCCTAGCTCATCCATGGGGCCAAGGAAGTCCTGGCCCATCTGGAGGACCTGTGTCCTGTCCCATCCCAAGGATCCATGTCCTGTCCCTCCCATAAAGCCAAAGACCCATGTCCCATCCCATCCTAAGGACCCATGTTCCATCCCATCCCAAGGATCCATGTCCCATCCCATCCCAAGGATTCATGTCCTGTCCCTCCCATAAAGCCAAAGACCCATGTCCCATCCCATCCCAAGGACCTGGGCCCTGTCCCATCCATGGAGCCAAGGACCCATGTCCTTTTCCATGCTGAGGACCCGTGTCCCATCCCATCC
>NW_010265883.1:0-907 GCF_000690775.1 Eurypyga helias
CACACCCCATCCTCCATCTCTCCTCATGTGTTTTTCCCTTCTCCACGGGAGCTGAAAAATGGGCTGCAGTAGGCATAGAAAAACTCCTCAGATAAAACATGTTCTTTACTCAGTACTTGGTCACAAGTAATAAAGAAGACAGAGCAAGAGACCCCCCTGGCATAACTGCAAACTTCTAAGTCTGCTCAAAACCAACAGAGAAGCATACCAGAGATGGAAAAGTGAATGATTACCTGTTGAGAATACAAGGGCATTGCCAGGTGTGCAGAGATGCAGTTAGGAAAGAAAAAGTGCAACTCAAATTGAAATTGTCCAGAGATGTAAAAAAATACAAGAAAGCTTCTTGAGGTACGTAATCAACAAGCAGAAACAGAAGGAAAATACTGGCCTGCTGTTAAACAGGAGAGGTGAATTAGTGTCTAGCAATGCTGATAAGGCAGAGATTCTCAACACATTCTCAGCAGAGGTGAAGACCTCTGTCTTTACCAGCGCTGTTGGGCCCCAGGCCTTGGGAACAAAAATCCAGGTTGATGCAGACAGTGAAGTCTGTGAGGGAAGAGTTGGTATGTGAACTATTACAGGGGCTTGACCCCTACAAATCGATGGGTCCTGACATTATCCACCTGAGGGAGTTAAGCAATCCGGCTGACGTCTTTGCAAGACTGCTCTCCATAATCTTTGAGAAGTTGTGGGGATCGGGGATGTTGCAGAAGACTGGAGGAAGGCTATTGTCACTCTCATCTACAAGAAAGGCTTAAAGAAGGATCCAGGAAATTATAGGCCCATTACTCTTACTTCAGTCCCTGGGAAAGTTATGGAATGAATCCAAGGGCAAATTGTGCTTGACAAAACTGATTGCTTTCCACGACAAAGCATTCATGCAAAGTGTTCAACATCATCCCGCATG
>NW_010265884.1:0-7598 GCF_000690775.1 Eurypyga helias
GGGCAGGGAGAGTGTTGCGGGATGGATACAGGCAGCTCTAAGCAGCCCTTGCTTCAGTACCCCTGCTCCAGTTTGGAGGTGTCCAGGGCACCCGCTGTGCCCATAGAGAGGGTGTAGGTAATCTCTCCCCCACAACCCATCTCCCTTTCACCAAGGGCATCTCCTCCCCACACTTCTCCAGACAGCATGTGTGCGGGGTTCCTGCCGTTAAGGAGGACGCTGCAGAAGTGCCATGGGAAGACTTGGGAAAGCACAGGCGTCATAACCTACCTCTGGCTTTCAGTCTTTGCATTTCTTCTGCAGGAACTTCAATGAGGTCATGCCTGCCTTTCTCACGGCTCTGGACCAGGTACACCCCACTGCTCAGCTCTGGCCTGCTCAGCTCCAGCTTCCTGACCTCCATCCCTGTGGAAGTGGCAAAATCAGGTACTGAACCAAGGTTCAGCCTTCCCCCAGAGCTACTGCTACAGCAAAGTACCACCAAGGACTTTGTATAACCCCAGTCAAGACTCGCAGCAGCAGCAGCCAGATCCCTTTCAGTGCAAACCATGTGCAACTGGGCTCAGGTGGTCTCCTGCACCCAAAGGTTTCTTACAATCCTTTCACAGCCCACAATGTGAGAGATGTCTCTCACACTGTGACACTTCTGCATGAGGGAAGTGGGGAGAAGGCTGTGGGGTTAGCCAGAGATGAGCCAGAGGAGGAAAGGTGCTGGGAGTGGACTTGGACTGGGAACCAGATGGGATGACTAGGCTGGGTCCGGCGAGATGCCCTCCCTGAGCTCTGCCAGTGCCACTCACCGACATTTCCGTGCTGGATCGTGATCTTTGTCCTCCCTGCGGTCAGCAGTGGGGCTAAGTGTGACACCACTCTGTCGCAGAGCTCGACAACAGCCATGGGCCCTCTGATAACCTGCAAACACACAGAGTGCAATGGAAACCACCAGCTCACTCTTCCCACAGCTCACAAGAGTTTTCTTAAATGCTTGGTCCCTGGCAGAAAAAAAGAAGTTGGGACCCAAGGCTTTTGCTTTGCTTTTCTTTCATTTCTTCAATAAAGGATGTTCCCAGTTTCTTCAGCAACAGAGACAAGACTGGCAAGGAGGGAAACTTTCTGGTCTTTATAAAAAGCCATTAAACCAGCACAGAAATAAATAACTAAATAAGCTTCTGTAAAGAAAGTACTGTTTTTTCAGATCTGACTCCTGATTTGTGCAAAGCTATAGAACAACTATCCTCTCTTCCTGAAAAAGGCTCCACCCAGAAATAAACTCCACTGCTGGAAGGGTAGCAGGTGACTGACCCCACCACTCAAGGTCCGTTGTGTAGTGGGCAGCACAAATGCCACCCCTGTAGTACACGAACTCAAACTCTTTCTCCTTCAGCAGATACATCTGCTGCAGCAGCTAAACTGGGCCAGCACTGGTTTTATGCCACTATCGAGAAACCGTGAGTAATTGTGGCCACGGAGACCTAAGCGACTCTAAGCGATGAGGTAAACTTGAACTATTCAGCGTCCTTTCATCTCTGGAGGTCCCTGGCTTGGTTCCTGGAGCACTGGCCAGGCCAGACACTGTCACACAGTTCCCAGAGACAGGTGGGGAGTGCAGGCCATACAACAGACACAAAAGACCTGCGTGAGAAGGGGAGAAGCCGATGAAGAAAATCCTAGTGGGGGTAGAATGATGGAAATCCCTCACACAAAGCCTGACGGTGTTTTGAATGGTGTGGGGGCTGATGACAGATAGCTCCTTGGCAGCCCACCCACGGAGAACACAACAAACCATAAGCGAAGGGCACTGCTCTGCCAGAGACAGCAGGATGTGGGAGCAAGGAATCTACAAAGCACCGGGAATCTGCAAACTGTGTGTAATCCTGTAAATCCAGGCTGACGAAGTGGAGAAGCTTGAAGAGACCTGAGACAACCACTGGAGGGGTTTGTGAGGCCCCCCTTGACTGCACTTGTTTGCAGAAAAACTGGTTTGCACCTCCAACAAATGGGGCAATGGTAAGGCAGCTGGTCCTTACCCGAGCTGGCAAAGAGGCTCCATGCCCACGCATGCTGCATGCTCACAAGCTCCAGAATACGCCCAGGAAGGCTAGATGGGATCGTGCAGGGACAGACCCTCAGCCCATGGTCATGCAGCAGGATGCAGGAGCTGCACACCCAAGATGAACAGCTGGGACATGTGTTACCTGGCTGACTGATGACCACGTTTCAATATTCTGCTCTTCCAAGATTAACTCAGTCACTTCCACGTAATATTGGGCCAACTGCTCCAACATCTCCAGCTCCTCTCCCTCTTGGACTTCCACATCAGACACTTGTTTCAGCAGCTGAAGCACCATAAGGAGGTCGGACGACTCCAGCACGCGTGTCTCTCCTTCCTTCAGGACAGTTGCCAAGGCATCAAGAGCACCAAGAGCCACAGAAAGGTTCATGTCTTGGATATCACTTTGGAAGATGTTCTCAGGAATCTGCCACAGAAAAGATGTTTTACTTGATTCTGCCCAATCATCAGCTATGCCTTGGCAATGCCCTGCATGCCCTTGCTGGTGTAAGGACACCTGCTTGACCAACCAGGCATATGGTAGGGGAAGGGGAGCTGCCTAGACATTCCGAACTCTTTATCCAGCCACTCAACCTCAGTGAGAGGAATCAACCTGAAGAAACACTTCGCTGGTTTTGTCACAGCACGAGTTACAGAGGTGCAACCAAGTGACTTCAGACACCAGCAGGTACCAGCAAGTCCACCCCAACAGCTCCTGCCTGCTCCTGGAGTCAGCTGGCATGGCTGGGGCTGCGGGACTCACCACAGTCCTCTCTGCAAGCGTGTTCATGTGGCCGACAAAAGAATGGCTGGATTCCAGCTGAGCTTTTTTCAGTTGCCAGTATGCATCTGAGAATAAAAGAAAAGCATAACCATTGCTGAAGTCTAGCGGTGTGGTTAACACATGCCACGTTCAAAGAATGGTCCTCAGATGGCGGGTAAGTTTGCAGGACTGACAGGACAAGGAGACTCCACAGCTCTATTTTATTTCTAGTACAAGATCCCACCTGGAGAGACAGTCTAACCCTTCTTTTTTGCCTTCTCCCCATCTCCCCCTGGCCAAGGAGTCTGGAGATGCCTGGACTGGGAGACACCCTACCACATTGCATCCAGAAGCCAGGTAAGGTGTACAAGCACTGCTTAACTGCAGAATAGCAAACCAGCCTGTCAGAGTGCATGCAACTGAAGCAAAGTCCTGGCCACACCATGTTTTGCATGTGATCTCTTCAGAGCAGACACGAGGCCTCTCCATCACTGGCCATCATCCTGGCTAGCACCTCCAGGAGAGAATGCTGTGGAAGTTATGAATAAATAAATAACAGATGCTGTACCCTTTCTGTAGCGACAGATAAAAGGCAAAGACTGCAAACAAGACACGTAACTGAATCCACTGCTGACACACAAAGAGAAGGCTTACATTCCCCAGAGACATGCCATCCCCAGGCAGGTATCACACTTCCCGCAAGCAACCCACAAACCCCGTTGAAGACAAAGACTGCAAACTCTTCCTTAAGCAGCCCCACGGCTGAGCTGGAGCAGGGACTGGGCTCAGAAACTGCTCCCAACCTGCCCAGTAAATACCCTCCAGAAGGAACTCGGGGGAGGTGGCAGTGGCAGGCCCCAAGTTCGTGTTTTATCAGTAACATCACACCTGCTTGGTGGAGAGACAGGTCCCTCCTCCCAGCAGAGCATCGGAGCAGCAGGTGTGCAAACCCCAGGAAACGGCATCACTGACAAATAAGCCATTTCTCGCAGTAGAAGAGAAAGCCTGTAATTAGTGCAGGACATGTGAACAACGGTCTTGGCAAGGGTCGTTGTAGGGGTCATCAATGACCCAGGGTTTAGTGATACCTTTAAGTACCATTTGGAAACTGCCCAGCCCAGTTTTGAATCTGCTT
Organism: Eurypyga helias; assembly: GCF_000690775.1. Lineage (NCBI taxonomy): Eukaryota > Metazoa > Chordata > Aves > Eurypygiformes > Eurypygidae > Eurypyga > Eurypyga helias. Next base: position 3,949 of record NW_010265884.1, read on the forward strand.
GTGCTTTCCTTCCCGAAGGAGAAGCATCATTCCACAAACTGCACCAAATTCCCTGAGGATGGGACATGCTTCTCGGATCATCCCTGCATGCTGACCCCCCGGCGCAGGACAGTGCTGAAGCAGCCAGGGGAATGAGACTTACCTGGGCAAAGAAACTGTGTGGTCACTGCCTGGATGGTGCGTTCAACTTCCAGAGCGTTCGAGCTCCACCCAAATACAAGATCTTGCTCTACCACCCAGCACGACCGAACTCTCTCAATCTGCTCCGCGTCGAGGACTTTCTGCCAGATGTGCAAGTCGGTGATGTTCCCGCTGAAGGACTCTTTCGCCCTGAAGGTGCCCCCCAGGGAATCTTGATCCTGTCCAATTATGAAAGTCCCTTGGCCATAGATGGCCTGGGGGGCAGACGGCCCGGCAGCACACAAACCGCTGGCAGACGCCCTCCTTTTGCCATCGGCATAGATGGCCCAGGTCCCGTTTTCCCGCTGCCAGGTCACACAAAAGTGATGCCACTGTCCATCAGCACGGAACATGGGCAGGTATGGGGAATGGTGCCCGTGGACTATAAGAGCAAATCGAACAAAGCCTTCCTCGTCGACAAAGCCACGGAGCTGGAACTCGTTAATAAAAGCTGGCACAGCGTAAGAGAAGATGGTAGCGATCTCCTGGGTCCTGGTGTCCCACTGGAGGTGGGCGCAGGCTGTGACAGCAGGCAGTGCAGGGAAGTCAGAGAGCACCTTCACGTACTTTGTGTCTGTTTTGTCTCTGAATACCAGGACTGGTACAATGTGGTCCCCTAGAAGGAGAAATTTCAGCCAGCATAAAGGAAGAAGTGTGGGTCAAAGCCTGCTCATCTTCCACTGGGATGGAACCATCATTTTCATTTGCCTCCTACTCAAGCTAAGAATTTGTGGACCCACCCTGCAGGCAAGGACATCTCATAAACCTGCAGCCAGGCTTCCGCTTCTCCTGTGCCTAGAGGGGATTAGGAAGGCAGGCACACTGCATCATTTCAGCAAGCGTGATTTACAGAAACTTAGATTTCTAGCAAATAGGATTGCAAACAACGAACCTGGAAGGAACAGCATGTTCCCAAGCATCCCATGCTATAGCAACCAAGAGTGTAGTCAAATAACACCTTTGAGGCACCTGCCAGGTGGTGCCTTGCTGTGGGCAAATGCCCCGTTCTCCTGGTCCTGTCTCTAACAGTGTTGGTCTGTGGGAGCCACAGGTTGCAAATGGTGAGGCTCAGGAAAGCCAGACCTGGTTCGCAGGGAGATGGTACAGGACAGAGCAGACAGCCCCAGGCAGCTCCCTTCAGTTGCAATGCATTAAAAAGTCCTGACAGGGACCGGGCAGCTGATGGGCTGGGATTGCTGCTATTTGTGCCGCCAGTCCCAGCTCGTGACTGGAGCTCCGAGTCATTACCACAGGGACAATAAAACAATGACTGGCAACTTTTCCAGTCAGACTAATTTTTCAGGATGGAGAAGGTCCAGCAATGAACAGGTCTCCAAATAGTCCAAGCCCAATTATACTCACGTCTCCATTTTGGTTTGTGCAGGACACTGTCCCGTTCCTTTACCCAGACAGAGCCGCTGAGGTGGTGGGACTGCAGCAGTTTGCTGAAGGCAGCCTGCTCACTGCCTTGGGGTTCAACAAGCAGCTGTGCAAAGTGCTGTTCACAGTATCGGTCTGCGTGCCACCAGTCCAAAGCAGTGGCCACATACTCGTACATGTGTCTGGAGGTCTCAATCGTGACAGGAGCGAAACCTGGAGAAAAACACACACGATGTGGAGAAACAGCCTCCCCAACCCCCTTTCATGCCACGTACACTACGGGGTCAGTCTCTTGCAGCATCCCCGGGCATTTACTGACACTGCCTGCTGCACCCTGGAGGAACAGAAGGCAGGAGGTCATTTCTCTATTCAGCCCTCGGGGTGTTCAGTGGGCACAGTGTGACAGAAAAGTCCAGCCTTTATTGGGTTTAAAATGAGGGACGTCTGCGAGTCTGCTCACAAGTGAATCGCTGGCCTGGGCTGGAGCTGGGCACGCTTCTATGGGAACCCCAAAACCATGCTGAGTCCAAGTAGAAAACTCACGGGTATGCCCAGGGATTGCTCTCAGGGTAACTTGTTCAAAGCAAAGTGTGTACAAGCAAATTTTCTCGTTTTATCCCCATTTCCCAGCAGATGCAATTCACAAGGACAAAATAATCTGTGTTGTTCAGTTACAGCTGCATAAAGTCCAGCAGCTGAGCACTACTCAGTGATTTTACACCGTAATTTCATAGACAGCCAAGCAAATGCTTAGCTACGCAAATGTAATTTCAGGCACAAAATGGGGTATTGGAAAAAGTTTCTTTACCTTCATTTCTGCCACCAGACACCTTTCGTGTGTTGTTTTCTCTGAGCTGAATATTGCTTGTAAAAACATACAGAAGTGCTGATAAAAACACTAACCTTTAGAAGTCTGATTCTTGGCAAGGGCTGCAAAGGCCAAGAGACTCCTGGACAGACTACCGACCTGTTGGAGAGGATGTTTTGTAACATTCATATAAAGCATTTGTATTATCTCAAACACTCAAATTATAAGAATTACTATGAAACTCACCAGAAAGCCGAAGAACCAAGAATCGGGTCTCAAGTCTCTCCTAAACATGCTGACCAGCTGGGGAGCTTTCACCCTTCACTAGAATAAACAAAATGTTACTAGAGATGCGCTGCAGAGACAGGAGCATTCTGCAGAAAGCTAGTTCTCACGCGAGGCTGCTTTCCTCAGAAAGTCTTGGATCAAAAATGAAAAAATGATTCTCCCTGAAATACCCATCCTGGGTAGCATCCTATCAAAATAATTCTCAGTTCTTCCCAAAGAACTCAGGATTTCAGTTTAACATTTGCTTCCAGGACACGGAATAAGTAATCATAAAATATATTCATTTATAATGATAAGTTAGCAGAGCATCTTTATCTGCATTAACGAGATAAAAAAGCCATCATAAATTGCATCGTTACAGTGTCACATCAGTGGCAGCTTTTCTCATTTCTTTTGAAGCCCATGGGGATACGGCACCCGCATGGATCCTGCAGACCAGTAAATCCAGCCTCCATGCGCAGTGCCTGGACACGCTCAGCACCACGGAACCCTCCAGGGAGCTGCCCAAGGCCAGGATGAACCCCTGCCTCACCACCTCTGCTCTGGTGGGTGCACAGCCGGGGCGCAGGGCCGTGTAAAATCTGCTAAAGGCGTAGATAAGGGTGCGTAAAGCTGCCAACGTGGACACTGGTGATGCGATCTCCAGCGCAAACAAGCCCTAAAGCTACGCCACTGCCAGCCGTGCGTAACGTCTCTGCTGCCCGCGGGGCTCTGCTGGGTGCGCAGCCGGAGCGCACGTTGAAGCGAGTTGCTGCTATGGGACGAAGGAGATGCCTTCTGAAGCCCAGACTCTAAATATGTTCACAAACATGAACAAAACACAAATATGTTCACAAACAGCCTTCCAAAGTTCGGCAGCGACTATGACCCAGCGCCGAGCCCTCCAGGGAGAGGCGTGCTCGGCTCTGCGCTCCTCTGACGGGTGAGCGGCGGGAGGCACGGGCAGCTGTGCTGCAGCCGGGTCCTCGCTGCTCCCGGGATGTCCCCGAAGATG
>NW_010265885.1:0-1398 GCF_000690775.1 Eurypyga helias
AGGCAGTGGGAGACCCCCACGGACAAGCTCACTGCCTGCAAGTCCAGCCCAGGGACAGTGACCACACGGGTCCCTCTGGGCTGGGTCACAGGAACCAGCACCCCCCAGCCACACTCAGTGCCCCTCTGTCTCCCCATCTCTTGCAGCGACGAGGAGAAGAGCCGCCAGATGTGGAGGAGGTACCAGGAGAGGGAGGACAGCCGCATTGGTGGTGAGCAGGAGGGCTGTGGGGAGAGGAGGGCAGGGCAGGGCTGGGAGCGGGGCTGGGAACCAGGGATCTCACGCTGCTTTGTCCCATCCCCACCAGACCTCTTTGTTGGGCAGCTGAAGAGTTCGCTGACGTGCAGCGAATGCGGCTACTGCTCCACAGCCTTCGACCCCTTCTGGGACCTGTCCCTGCCCATCCCCAAGGTAAGGGGTCCCCAACAACCCCCAGCCCCTGTTCCCATACACCCTGTCCCTGACTTGTGCCGTGCTCCCACAGAAAGGCTACGGGGAGGTGACCCTGATGGACTGCCTACGGCTCTTCACCAAAGAGGACGTGCTGGACGGGGACGAGAAACCGGTACGGGGTGTGGGGCACGGTGACAGGTGGGCTTGCCTTGGTACAGGCTGGGCCCCTTGCTCTCCAGGCCTGTGTTCCCAGGACTGTGGGCTCTGTGCCTGGTGGGGCTGGCCTCTGCCCTCAGCATCCTGTAGTGATAGGACAAGGGGTAATGGGTACAAATTGAAATCAGGGAGGTTTAGATTAGATATCAGGAAGAAATTCTTCCCAGAGAGGGTGGGGAGGTACTGGGACAGGTTGCCCAGAGAAGCTGTGGATGCCCCATCCCTGGGAGTGTCCAAGGCCAGGCTGGATGAGGCTTGGAGCAACCTGGTCTAGTGGAAGGTGTCCCTGCCCATGGCAGGGGGGTTGGACTGGATGATCTTTAAGGTCCCTTCCAACCCAAACCATTCTATGAGTCTATGATTCTATGATCCTGCTCATGCTGTTCGCCTCCCACAGACGTGTTGTCGCTGCAAAGCCAGGACGAGGTGCACAAAGAAATTCAGCATCCAGAAGTTCCCCAAGATCCTGGTGCTTCGTATCCTTCAGGCAGAGGGATGGGGCCAGTGGGGTGCTGGTGGGGCAGTGGGCGGTTCTTCACAGGCTTCTCTTTGTCTCCTGGCTCCTTGACGTGCCCCCCCAGACCTGAAGCGTTTCTCAGAAGCCAGGATACGAACAAGCAAGCTCACCACCTTCGTCAACTTCCAGCTGAAGGACCTGGACCTCCGGGAGTTTGCCTCGCAGAGCTGCAGTGAGTGCCAGGGCCCCTAGGGCTCCAGCCCAGCCCCGGGCTCCTAGCTGCCCCCAGCTGGGTCCCTCACGCCCCCCAGGGTGCTGCAGCCTGCGGCGGG
>NW_010265885.1:1417-3201 GCF_000690775.1 Eurypyga helias
ATCCGGGATGCCATTCCCTCCTGGCTCCAGCTCGGTGCTGGCATGTTGGGAGGGCATGGCATGGCTGAGCACTGCCCTTGCTCCCTGCAGACCATGCTGTTTACAACCTCTACGCTGTCTCCAACCACTCGGGCACCACCATGGGGGGACACTACACCGCCTACTGCAAGAGCCCCATCTCCAGCGAGTGGCACAGTTTCAACGACTCACGGTAAGGCTGCGCGTGGGACAGGGGTGGCTGTGAGGTCAAGGCAAGCAGGGACCCCCTGCACAGGGCATCCCGATGCCACCTCCTTGTTGCTCACAGCACGTCTCCCCCATCTCCACAGTGTTACCCCGATGTCATCCAGCCACGTCCGCAGCAGCGATGCTTACCTGCTCTTCTACGAGCTGGCCAGCCCGTCCTCCCGCATGTAGCCAGCCCTGGAGACCCCCTGCGCCACCCCTCGGAGCCGGACCCTACGAGTTTCGGCCGTTTGCCCCCCAGGTGCAAGTGGGAGACGAGGAGAGACCCCAAGGTGGCTGCAGTGGGATGCTGGAGGCATCCAGGAACAGACCGCGGGCAAGGAGACCCCAGCTCCGAACTGAGGAGGGCAGCCTGCGGCAGGGCAGGGCCCAGGCAGCTCAGGCACCTCCTGGTTGCTGGCATTTGGTTTTTACCTTGGGGTACGTTTTAGTTTCTTTTTTTTTTTTTTGGTTGGTGTGTAATAAAAACACTGAGCAAGGGACTCTGCAGGCATGGGGCTGCCTGCCCCATTGACTCAGCCAGGACCTCTGCTCCCCTGGGGGACCACCCAGAGCTGGGGACCCAGGAGAGCCTCCTGCATCCCTCCTGGCCGCTTGGCACTCCCGTTCTGTTTGGCCATCCCAGAGGATTTGTGAACTGCTCCCAGCCTCCTCATGGCACTCCTGAACCTCCTGGCAAAGGACCGCAGCCCTTTAGTTGCCTCCATCCCGTCTCAGGCAGCACGTCCCCACCAGCTCAAAGCAGCCTGAGTTCAGGCCCAGACCCATGAACAGGAGGGAGGAAAACATTCTGTGGAATTTATAGCGGACTTCGCATAACCTGGAGCACCCGACCGCTTCCTGGATCTCCAGAGACTTGTGCCGGGGGATGCTTCGGGTAGGTTTTTACCTGCCTCCTCATACGACGGTGCCTTAAACCATTTAGGGGAGCAGGAGGCCATTGGGGTTGCACAGGAACCTGTGGAGGAGTGGGAGAGGAGGACAGTGTGGCTTTCCGGGACCATCTGCAATGGGGCTTTCTTCTCCCTGTGATCAGAAGCCCCCCCTGGGTGCCTGGGGATGGGTATCCCCACCCACCCTGCTGCTCTGTCCTCCAGCTAGCAAATGCCAGTGGCCTTTTTAGCTTTTTCTCTAATTTATTCTCCTCCCCATCCTGCCTTGCCTGAGGTGCAGCAGGAGGAGGGATGGGCCCTATCCGGCACAACCCCAACCCCAGCCCGCAAGGCAGCTACGTCCGACCCGGCAACCCGTCCTACTTGGCCCTGCGGGCACAGGCTGAGCACTCTCGCGCCACGAGCATCCCACCCAGCCCGGGGCATCCCGGCGGGGCTCGGAGGAGGGCAGGCCAGGATGGAGAGGCTGCCCGCGGCAGGTACCGGACTGGGGCAGCGTTGCTGCTTGGCAGGTGGCTTGTTTACTGTGTAAGCAAGATGGGTGGGAAGCGTCTCGTACAAGGGAGACTCGTGCAGGAATAAATTTTGGCTTGAACAGAGCGCCGTGTACATGTGCTTCCTCTGGGTGGGCAGGCGCAGGACTGT
>NW_010265885.1:3272-3543 GCF_000690775.1 Eurypyga helias
ACACGTCCCAGGGTTCGCCTGGAGCGGGGGAGACGTGGGTGCAGGCAGCAGTCCCTCTCCTCCAGCCACCCAGGGGGCAGAGGGGAGCCTTTCTGCCTTCTCCAACCCCGCAGAGCTCCCCGGTTCCCATGCTCTTCCCCCAAAGCCCCTGAACAATGGCCCCTTTCTTCCCTGCTTAGGGATGGAGCCGGGCACGGAGGCATTAAGGGGCAGTGGGAATGCAGGTGGCAGGGCTCAGGCACCCAGTGCTGGGGAGGTGTGAGGGACACGT
>NW_010265886.1:0-5288 GCF_000690775.1 Eurypyga helias
AGAGGGGAGGGGGGGGGAGATGTAGGTGAAAGTGCCCGTGTGAAAAGGCAAACAATGAAATCGGGATCACACACATGTATACAAATACAAATCAGGTTCTCAAAAGGTGAGACAGGCAAAGATAGGAGCAGGAAGGAGAGCCGAGGAAATTCCCGTTCGTATTTCATTAACTTGCCTTTCAGAACCGGCTTCTGCAGCGCTAAAAACCAGAAGGTCTCTGCAAAAGGAAGCTTTCTTCCCTCCGGCCGCCCCCTCACCAGAGAAAAAGGGCTTTAGCTCCCCTATTCCATTTTTACTACAGAAAATAAATAAATAAAATAAAATTAAACTAGGGTTTCAAGTTGGGTTGAATGAAGATTTTGCCTTTGCTGCTTCAGCTCTAGCTTCGACGAAACATGAGAGCGCTAAGGCCCAGCCCGGGGTTTGGCCCGGCACGTACCACCGGTACGTACAACTTTACATTCTGACTGCCTAAACGCACATATCCTCTAGCTCTGCAAAGACTGTCTCTTCTCAAAAGTTGAACTTTACCTGATGCAGAATCTCTTCTACTAAATAAAGGTCGTTACCTTTATTTCTATTGTCTGCAGCGGGATTGTGAATAAGGCAGTAACAGACGTTTCGTTAGCCACGAGGGATTTTATAGGACCATAATTTGTGTCCCCGCGGAGAAAACAAGCCTTCAGAGCTAAAAGAGAAAATAAAAATTGAACAGCACATAGTTTGGAAGATATAATTGCTCTGACACAACTTAAACCATAAGAAGTCAATATAATTTACATCAATTTGAATTGTGTTGCAAGAAAGCAACACTAAGAAAACTTAAAATACGTTGAACGGCTTAAACATTTAACCTCAAAAATGAAGGAAGTTTTCCAGTGGGCTTATTTTGCAAGCTCGTTCTGTCGGATGCAGTGAATTTATTGCGTATGTTTGTAATGTCATTCCTAGCACTTCCTTTGGCCTTCATTAATTAGGACACAATCCTGGGAGCAGCTCTGGGCAGCTGGATTCCCTCCGCGACCTGGAGCACCGCTGACATGTACTTGGGCTCCAGAAGGCATCAGGGGGCTGCTTAGGAGGAACAGCTCAGAGATTTGGTTTCTCAGTTAATTTCTGCCTTTGCCTCTGCAGAGCTTTTGAAAGTAATCGTCCTGCTTAAAATACAGGAAAAAGATGATTACAAAACCACAAATAAGATAGGAGTAACTACACCAGATGCAGAGACGGAAGTTTGGAGGAACTCTTTAATCAAGTGGTGGGAGTGGATGCTCCTACAGAGATAACCTTGTTTAGATAACCAAACATTTTGTCCTCTTCCCTCCCAAAGTAAGATAAGTATAATTATCTAACAGTTCCTACTCTCTTTTAAGGTGTTCCGATTCCATTAGATACAGATCCTGAAATTTTAGTTGTGCAGAAAGACCTTGGATCCCACGAGGAGGAAATACAACGCCACCCATCTCCGTGTGAAGCAGCATGTACATAGCAGAGGCATTGGACTGGGACCTGGGACCCCTAGTTCTTGTTTTTCAGACAACTTCTTTCTTTTACCTTTGGGTTTTCTTGCCTATCAAACTGACGTAGTGACAGTAGTAAACTATTTTGAGATCTTCAGGGAAAACTGTGATAGAATACCCAGCATTCACTATATTGTTACTGGTATTACCATGATAACCAGGAGAATGAAGACAGTACTATGGAGATCTGACAGCAAGATCACAGTATTTTACTTTTTTGGTTTTTTGATTGATGCAACAACACACACAATAATTTTTGTAGTGTTCTAGATTTCAGACAAGTGCTGGGGAAACACCAGGATTTTATTTTCCTTTTTGTGCAAAATTCATTCTTCTCTAGGAAACAATTACGTTCTGCACACGTCACCTCTGATTTCAGGATGTTCTTGTGTGCCACTTAGATGAATACAAGCCTTTCACAACTGAGGGAAATAAAGATAGTCTCAGCACATGGGAGAAAGATGATAACAATTTTCAACAATTGCTCAATCTCCTTGCTTTGGTTTGCAGCAAAACCTGTAAGTCTTACTTGTACACATCCCTTGGCTGGCTTGCAAGCTACCAATTGCTGACCTCTCGGAGTTATATGTTTGAACTCCAGCCTCCAGTGAAGAAACGTACCTTACGTTTTGGGAGCAGAGTAGCTGTCACAGCATGGAGGTCCATGCAAGCTACCTCACACTTCCAAGAAGAGCAGGCATCTGCACCCTTCCAGCTACATTGCTTACAATACCCAAGATATTCATTTACCTTTCCACTAGATTGCAGTTTAGAGCTAGTTTGGGTATCTCTACATCAGTGGTTTCCCAACTGTGATCTGTGGATTCCTATGGACTACTTCTAAATGGGAGGTCTTATAATTTATAATTTTCTAAAAAAGCCTGCATTTACTTTATGATTTTTTTTCTCTTTTGAAGCATAGAAAAAGTCTACAGGCTGAAGAAGTTTGAAAACTACTGCTGCAAACCACAGCAGAGATGTGATAAGTCTTCAGAAAACCTTCAGTTTCACAAATTTCCTGCAACTGCTAACACTGACCTCTTCCATTTCTTCTGAGTCACTTTAATTCCAGGTCACACACAAGACAAACACATAAGAGTCTGCATCCTGCTACAAAATATTTTGGGAATTTCCAAACTAGCACTTACTTACTGACATTTTAATAGGCCATCAGTTAATTTTGCATAAAATTCTAGTATAGTCAAGCCCAGTGTTATCTAGACTCTAATTGAAATGAGGCTAGAGAGTGCAGTGTTTCAAATGCTGACAGACGTGGCTTGTCTGTGTTGTCATTACCATGATTACTTCTACCAAAGCAGTCAAAAAAGTGAGGAGGAAAATGCTAGGACAGACAAATACATCATAAAAATCTTGCTATAATAGCAGTTTAGCAAATAAAGTACACTTAGTCCTGTCTACACCAAATTGTCCCTCTTTTGAACATTCTGTCTCATGGTATTTGAGGAGAGAGAAGTAATTATAAAATGCATTGTATAAGCTGGAAAGGTTTATAAAGTTGAATTCCAAAAAACCAGTGCTGATTTTATCAAGGACACAAATATAACCAAATAACATTGAGCGGCACATCAAAGAGCATGCTAGCTTTATTAGAACAATTTATATGCAAAAGCTTTACATTATATTATAAATATTAAATGTACATATTCTTTAGTACAATTTCAGAAGTATCAGGAAAAGGATTTGTTTATTTTTTAAGTTTACATAAGTATATTTGGTATTTAACAAGAAAATATCCTCCTGGCAACTGTTCCTCCATATACTGGAGCAATCATCAGACAGGATAAAGTTAAACAGGATCTGGCCCACATCACCTTTAAGAAAGGTGGTGGTCATTAGCTAGATCTGAATAACAGCATTTTAATCCCAAAAGATCACTAAAAGCAGGAGACCAAATCCCAGCAGCTGCAGAGCATGTGTATTCCAAACCAGAGCGGCAGGTATTTATTCTATTTTTTACATTTAACAGTGCTACTCCTTGTACCACCAGAGCAGGTTCCCAGTAGCACACCGAATCAATTGCCTTCGCTCATTTTCCCTTCTTAAGGAATTCTGGGATTTCCTTCAGGCAACCTACAATGAAAGTCACAAAACCAAAATTAATAGTACTGAGTCAGGGACCTAATTTTCTTTATAGAAGATGTCCAACCGTTCACAGTACAGTGAGTCTGACTTCCCTGCTTCTCTCTGTGATATATTTAAGTGTCCTTGTCTGCCCTGAGAATCTTAATGAAATATCAGCAGGGACAAAACTTCACAGCTAATCACAAACTACTTTAAAAAAACCCTATCATTCTCTTACGCACATTACCCTTTCAGAATTGCAAACATGAGAGACAATCAATTAAAGGTTTAAGTTTCTGAGGAAATACTGGGCATTAGAAGCATCGTGTAGCCAAACTTAGTCCTTTCAGGATGTGCAGAATCAATATCCTTACATCAGTGCATTAACTCAGGAGATAACGCACAAAATGTCCTGAAAGTCAGCTAAATTTATACCACTTTCATTCCATTGTGAGAAGCAGTTCCTTATGAATGAACTTTCTTTTCTTTTACAAAAAGGGGGAAAATACAACGTGTTTTCAGGTCGTGGGTCTGAACTTTAAACCGAATAAAATCTTATGGGACAATTTGAGGGTGTTGCAGGAAAGTTTTCAGAAGTATTTCAGAAGACTCTCATGTCACAGACCTCACTGCCCAGCCCCATCTCCTGAAGCCACGGGAATTGCATCTAACATATCATGAACACACGTGCACATACGTGTACATAAATATATATGTGTGTGTGTGCGTGTACACATACACAACAGACACATTCCTCTGCTGGGAATGAACCACAGACCTTCATCTCCAAAAAAGCAAGGTCCGCTTGGGTTAAAAGCGCAATAAACCCCTGCAGTGATCGGAGCAAACCACTAGGGGAAACATCGTCACACGCATCCAGCCGCGATCCAGGGCAAGAAACGCGGAGCGGGAGGGAGGGATGTAATCCTGCGAAAGCTGGTCCCAAGGTATCTTCAAATTCAAGGCCTTGAGAACTCAGCTTTGAGATTCCAACTCGGGAAAAAAAAAAAAAAAAGAAGAAGCACACTTAATTTTGCGTATTTCTGCAGGAGTTACTGATCACCTGTGTGCAAGTTAAGGTTTTTGGCAGAAATCTTTTGCAGGTTTGATGCTTCTCTTTCAAACTCAGCAGTACTAGGACGTTGTATGCTCGGAGGGTTTTTTTGCTCGAGTGGGGTTTTTTTGGCAATTAGACATTCACACTTCACCATTTTGCACACATGACCGGTTCTGCGAGTAAAAATAGCTTCACTGTTTTCATATCTGTCTTTGGGACTACTCAGTATGTTGAGTGTATCCACCTGTGCTTGAGGACTGGCACATAAATTGCCGATGGCACCACTGACTGACAGATTTGAAAACGGTATTACGAGCTGTCCAGTTACTATAATACTATTTATATTCTCAGTATAAACACTGAGAAAGAATCCAACAGACCTTTCACATGTGTACAGGCTTGTGTAAAGAGTTCTTCACCTATTTTTGACTTTGATATGTGGGAGGAAGTGATTTTTTCGCTTTCCACAGTGAAGTGAGATTAAGACGGTGTCTTCTCTTTCGGAGGTATTTTAACCTGTGCTCATCTCTCACAGCTGAACCCCATGGATGCTCTTTGCTGACAAGGGGTCCGCAGCCTGCGCGTAGGGTGCGCATCCCAGGATACCCAAGTCTGTCCTCAGCGCCTCC
>NW_010265887.1:0-1142 GCF_000690775.1 Eurypyga helias
CTCCCCCCGGCCCCGGCCCCGGGGTCACCCCCGCCACCGGCTGTGCGCACCAGGGGCCACCGGAGGGCAAATTTTAGCGCTACCTGCAGGTCAGAGGTGGGGGGGCTGAGAAAAAAGCAAAATAAATAACACAAACACACCCCCCCGGCGAATCTCGAGTGCAAAAGGGTAGGCTGCGTGCCTTGCGCAGCTGTGCGACTGTCCCAGAGCTGCCTGCTTGAGTTATGGCTCGGAACTTCCACGGAAAGTTCTCACAGTTCGTGACCCGGGAGATCCCAAACATATGATTTAATCGGGCATTAGTCAATGTCGAATTTTTCCTTTCCCGGCGCGCTTTCTGATCTATAGCGCATTGTCGGCGTCTCCCTGCAGCGCGAGGGAGGCACGAGGCACCCCGGTGCGGGCTGAGGAAGGGGAGAGGGGAAGCGGTGTTTGGGACTAGCAGCAGCTGCAAAGCTGGACAGATGTGGTCTTTAATAATCCCACATGCTCCTTTCATTAATACGGACACGTTATGGGCTGTAGGGGCGACAGGCTGAGAGATGACAAAGGTCTAAGCCACCTTCCAGTGACCATGTTTCACCAGACTGGCATCTTCTTCCAACTGGCTTTATCCTTTCCTTCCACTGAGCAAGCTGCTGCTCCCAAACCTACTCTGCCACATACCCCGCTTTCTCATCTGCTTGTAACCACAACTGAACAAAAACTTCTATTCTTATTCACAGCCATCCTCACTGAGCAGCTCTCACTTTGCACACACCTCCCACTGCAGCTTAACTCTTACCCCTCAGGCTGTTAGGTCCGGAGGTCCTAAATCTCACAAAAAAGGTTGGGATAAAGCCATGCCGTGTGGAACTGAAGACTAGATATGCTGCTGGCTTCCAGAAAGCCATGCTATCCTCATCTGTTACGGACACTGGTTACCCAATACCACTGTCCTCCCTCCTCTCCATGGTAAAAATTGTTTGAATGATGATTTTATTTCAAAAACAATTGCATTTATACATGAATCACTGTTTGCTATTCCTTGGTTATTATTCTCTTCTCCAAAAATTTCAGGCAACCCATCAAGGACTGGAAGCAAAACAACGTGCCATACCTTTCTGAAGAGTAAAAGAGCGTAGCTGTGTATTGATTCATTC
>NW_010265887.1:1153-4286 GCF_000690775.1 Eurypyga helias
CAAGACTTTATGCAATTTAGGCCACAAACCACTCGTCGCAAAACACCAAACAACTAACAGATGGAGCGGGCAGTCTGCAAACAAAGCAGAGGTTGAAGTCACATTCCCCCAAATGGTCTGGCAAGAATCTGCTGAAAACAGGATGTCTGAGTGATTTGCAAAGAGAAGAGAGGCCTGAATTAGGGAACAAATATTGTAACGCCTTAGCAAGATCTACATACTAGATAGTGTGGTTCTTGCTTTCCTTCAAGTCATAAGAGTGAATAGGAAATGCCAATTTTAAGCTTAGACCTAAAAGTAGATGGTAGTCTGGAAGCATTTCTCTTCCTTCTCCCCACAGCTGCTCCACAAAGACACAAGGCATCAGGAACACACACCCACACACACACACACCCAAATAGTAATTTGTACCTCTCATAGTCCTGATACAGGCAGGCAAATCTTGCCTCAAGTTAGTTCAACACTAATGGAGTGCTCAGCTTTCCTCCTTTTCCATTTCTTCACTCCAGAACCATGTAGTGATGAGAGAGAGACGAGATTATGATTAGTCAGAATAACTTTAGTACCAACCAAATAGCTCAGTTCAGGTCTTTACACAATCACACTTTGTCCCTTGGCCAAACAAACATCCAGACACAAAACTGGGAGAGACGCTGCTGGCAAAAAGGTAATTTCAAGAGTTTAGGGTCCTATTCCAGATGCATATGGGAAATTGTAACCCACCAACAGAAACAGAGATGAATTCACCCCACTTCTCCTGTCCTTGCAAAATCCTTCGTGCAACAGAAATCTTCTAGGGGATCATTGCAGGGCAGAGTATTCTTCCTGAAGACCCTGTAATGATCAAGAAACATCTCATAGTGTAGATTAAATATGTAGATGAAGAACTGTGTTGCTGACTTGTAGATCTGTATCAGGTAAGCAAAAGCTCTGTGGAAATGTGTGTGGGTTCTATCAGGTACAGCGTTTTCTATTTGATACACACATTAATCCACTTGGCCAGAAATAGCTCTGGTACTGAACTACCTTCATGTAAAAGATGACAAAGAACTCGAGCAGAAAATATATAGTGGAAGATAGACTTTGACATAGATTTGTAATCCTCTATGACATTTAGATCATACCATGTTGGGTTGGGGTTTTGGGTTGAGTTTTTCTGTAGAATGTTGTGGCTTTGGTCAGCAAGATGAGCTGATGACTTGCAAAAATAAGTTCATCTTTGGCTAGAAAGATCCTGGGATCCTTGGTGAAACATTCCTTCAGGTCCCTGGGAATATCTGTAGTCCTCTGTGGCTAAAACCACCCATTGGAAAATCATCCAATAGGTGTGACAGCAATCAAGAAACAGGTCTTGGGAGATACGCAAGGTGGTATGGTTACTCCATAGAAGAGTGTCCATAACTGAAAAGACAGGCATTCAGTGAATCTTGTTTAGGAAAGTTTTGGATGCTTGGCCACAACTATGGTGAGAAATCTCCGTCATGAGATTTTTCTCCCAAGGAACTGTCTGACAATTTCAATGCCACTTTTGTTATACTTGGCTGAAGTGACTCTTCATATGTCATGCAGAAGGTCCTAGACAGCTTGGGCAGGTAAGAACTGTTCTCTTCACAGCCTGGATTAAACCCGCTGAAGGCATTCTGGATCCCCACAGCTGACATCTCTGTATTTCTCTTCCCCATCCCCACCGCCCCATTCTGCTCCAGTGGAAGAGAAGAAAGGGAAAGTAAAGGCTGCTTCTCCTGAAAGAATAAAACTGATGCCAACAAAACAACATGCTGCAGCTAAGCATGCTGTTGGGATCTTGCCTGGCACCAGGAAACCCAAAGGTGAAATCTCTGATGGAAGGCAAATTGTAGATGCTGCACAGCCGAGGGCTATGGTTGTGATGACATAAAATACTACTTCTTTCTTTTGTGGTAAAGCTAATATACTTCTTCATTAAAATATTCTGTTCTTTTTCATAATTATTCCACCAAAAATACATAGTCTGGGATTGTACAGCATGCTTTTAGCTTTGGAAATGGATGTGATCACGTACCACAACAAAGCTTTGATGAGGACCTCTTTGCAGGGTGATACCTTGGACCATATTTACATGTCCTAAACACAACACGACCTCCACTCTCTGGGCTCTAGAGCGCCCTTTTAAATGGGAAGTGCTAGGCTAAGCGGTTTTGGCTGAACTTGGACTATCTGATCTTTAGTGCACTGGTTTCACCCAGCTCACCCAAAGAAAATCAGAGTCATCAATACTGTGTAAGAACGGAGACGTTTCTTTCCGATCCCCTCATATGAACCCATGATTTATCCCATATTGCCTTCCCTGGCAAAATAATCAGGCACACCGTCTATTAATAACGACAGAGGAGGCGGAAAGACATAACAAGAAAACTGTACCGAACACTTTATTCTGCCTACGATGTAGAAATAAGACTTGACATAAAGAATAACTGCAATGAACATATGATTTATTGTTTATACCATGTTGTAAGACAAAGCTCTTCAATATTAGTGGCCTAATAAAGTGATATAATGCTTGCTATGTGTTTATCCATGTGGTAAATAGATAGCACAATTGACACCTGAAGCACTGTAAGAGGAGCAATGTCTACAAAATCAGAACTCTGAGAGGCAGTGGCAGAATTCATTGCTAATTCCACCTCTCAGGAAATAAGGAAAAACATTACTCTCCAGTAAAATTCAAATATCCGGTGAATTAAAAATTATTGGTGACAATATTACGTTCTTGCTTTCCTTTCCTCCACCTTTTATTGGAGAGTAGGACGTGCATTAGAGAATTCCCAACCTGGCATAAAACATGCAGCATCTCATCAAAAAGAGGCTAAAAACTAAAATTTTCATTTTACAAAGAAGCTGAGGCTGCCACAATGTTTCTGATGCAGAGTGAAACTTTTTCAAGAGAAAAAAACCTCAGCATGCAAAGTTCAGCACTGCCCCCTCCGAGTTCCTGCATCTGCCTGCGGCCTGGGTGACCCTAGGAGCTGACTCCAGCAGAACGAAGCGTGACCATCAGTACCTACTCTCCACGAAGGCACCCTAAGAGCAAGACTGCTGCCATTATGAGGCAGAGATATCTGTTACTGGGCTGAACACTACACCCCGGAGTAGG
>NW_010265888.1:0-826 GCF_000690775.1 Eurypyga helias
GGGTCCTCTTTTTTCCCCTTTTGGAGGAGGTCAGAGAGTGAGCAGCTTCCCAATGCACAGACAAGGCTGGAACTTGCTTTTTGGGTTTGTTTTAGAAATGAATGCTGAAAAACAAAAATGGTGTCGAGTGAAGTGGGAATAACAATGGGAGACATGGGAAGAGGATCTCAATAGAGTTATTTTGTTCTCACTTGGATAGCCTTGCTAATATTAATGAAGGACAGTTGTAACTTGTTACTTTGTGTGACTAAGAGCAGTGTTTTATACAATACAATCTGAAACATTAAAACAAGCCATTAGCAAACAGCTTATCCAAGACTAAGGGGGAAAAAAAAAAAAGAGAGAGAAATGCAATAGGAACATGAAATATGTCATCTAGCAAGTCCTGAAACAGGTCCTGCAGGCCACAGTGCAGATATTTCAAATGTGTCAAGAGTAGGCTGCCATTTCTTTAAGTCAAAAGAAAAAAGAAATGGCTATCACGGGAATTGAGCTGCAACACTCGCCTCTTCATCACCCTGATGTACAGCAGAAGGCTGAGGCTTATTTACTGGAAGCTTGGACTGAAATTGGGGGGTGTGAGCACCTTATTGATGTTTTGTCTCACCCACAGGAGTGAGAATGCCAAGTTTCTCAACAACACCCACTGCTCTGTGCATTACTGAACCGAAAGCTAAGAGAAGCCTAAACCAGACCTCCTCCTATTATAGCTGTTAAACTGGTAAGTAACATCAGTAGCAATCCTTGGGAAGAATCTCCATAGGTAGTCCTCTACTGGGACGAGTGGCTGCCACGCCACAAGTGCTGCCATCCAGCATGACCCGGA
>NW_010265889.1:0-3585 GCF_000690775.1 Eurypyga helias
GGTTATGTTTTCCCTTTTCCAATCAATAGGAACTTCATCAGACCACCTCAACTTCTCGAATATGATGGACAGAGGCTTAGCAGTTTCATCCACCAGTTACCTCAGTACCCAGGGATATATTTCATCAGGTCCCATGGACTTGTGCACCTTCAGGTTCCTTAGGTGCTCCCAAACCTGATCCTCTCTGACAATGGGCAGTTATCCATTCTCCCAGTTCCTGCCCTTGTCTTCTGTGACTTTGGTGCTAGCCAGCGTCATAAGTAAGAAACTCAGAACTTTCAGACAGGAGATCGGTTTATCAAGATTTGCAGTGGATTGTCTATGACAGGATTTTTACAAATGAATCATTAACTTTAAAAAGAAAAATACTATGCATAGGTCTAATATGAATAAATTTAGACCAGCCGTGTGTTAAATTATAACCTGTGGAACATTGTTCTAGAAGACTTTTTCATAGTATAATGAAATATATTAATTGACATATAATTTTCAGGACAAAAAACAGTTTGCAGAAGTCTACTAAATATAAGTAGCCAACCGTGTTTCTGAACTAGGTAGGTAAGACTTCAAAGGTAGCAATTAAAAAGTAGAAACTGAAAGATGCATATCTTAAGTGTTTTCAGTGGCCCCACCTCTCAAAGACTGTGAACTCCATCAAATATGTAAATAACAGGAGAACTGTTTTGAAGGCAAGAGCAGTTGACCTGGGGTAGGATTTGTAACTGAATTTGGAAGTTGAATCAGACTGCAGTGTCAGACTGGGTGTGAGAGCGGCTTTGTGGTATTTTGCTAGCTGGAGTTAAACCACGACACTGGGATTAGGTGTTGTTCAGAGCAGCAGTGGTAGAGATCTCTGGACACAATATTCTGAGACACAGTCTCAAACAGAAGACAAACTGTTGATCTGGTCAGAAATAGGAGAGTGATTTCAAAGCAAGTAAGTGATTTGCTTTCCTTGCTTTCTCTGGCACTTTAAGGGGAGAGAGATTTACCTAGGTTAGCTCACAGGACTTGTAAACCTAAATGGTTAGGAAACTGGCTCTTTCAGGTTAGTTTCACACTTCGGTTTTGTAGTACATCCAAATCAAAACAAGTTATACTTACTATTCTCTATTTATACCAGGTTTAAAGGCTGCAAAGATGTAAAAATAAGGGCATTGCCAGACACAGCCTGTGATAAAAGCAGATTTCCAAGACCTTCTTCTCCAGTCTACTCCCTCTTTTCACAAGGTCTGTTAGCATCCAGAAGGCAGACAGGATATTTCAGGAGCAGGATCAGAACACAGACTATGGTGTCTGACCTTGGTAGTGACAATTCAGCGGGCAATGGGTACTTTACGTATAAAAGAGAAGCCCATGGGGCCAGTGCAGCCCAGACTCAGAGACTCAGGGGAGTACAGAAAACACTGCAAAATCCACTGTAGTCTTCCCTGTAGTCATCTTCCTCTCTGCTTCCCGTTCTGCACCATTTAGCCTTATTTGATGCTTTTGGACAGAGGTATCTCCTTGGAATTCCTGTCGGAGAAGTTACACTTCTCAGTCTACGGCCATGGGGTTCTACCATATGTGCAGCATGGAAGAAGCAGGAATCAGAAACACAGGTTACACTGCACTCTCCATGTTACAAAATAGCAAGCTGGATTCACCCAAATACTATAGCAGAGCCACATCCAAGGCTTTTAATCCCTTAATATGTGATATTTACATTATAGCACTGAGAAGCTAAGATTTAGAAAGGACACACAGCTTGAAAAACACAGTTGTGGCTGTGAGAAAAAAGAGTCTATTCTTCTTACCGAAGGGAAGACAGAGGGGCTGTTTGATCTGTCATGCCTGCCGTATTTCAGGTCTAAAAAAAAAAAAAACCACCCCAAAACAAAAAAAACCCACAACCACAAACAAGTTCAAGGGCAGAAATGGGGATTTACAATCAGGGAATTCCACTTCTGCATATTTAAGATTGACATGGCCAGGATCCTGTGCATGTTCTACAAATTTATCTCATAACAGACTAGATACCAAATTCCTCACTGATGTGGCACTGAAAATACAGTACAACTTCCGGAATATCCGGTTTAGCAAAACTTACACTTCTGAAAAGACAAGGGAGGACACCCAGCTCAGTTTAACTCAGCTCTTCTGAAACAGACAATGGAAAGTATCCGTGGGTGCTTTAGTGTTTTCGTCAGTGAAGCTGGCCTGAATGCCGGAGAGGCCAGCCGCAGCCAGCTGGTACAAATGTGACTATGGTATGCAGAGGTCTGGACAGGCAGTTTCTTTTCAAGGGAGGTAAGAAGCCTCTCTACTTCACCTGAGTCTGTGGCGAAAGGAGATAGGTGCTTACATACCTCAAGGGATCCAGAGGTGCTCGAATAGAGAAATGTAAGCTGTCTAATGATGGAAAGACCTGTGGCTTTTGCAGAGGTTTGTGCATGCAGGAGGGAGCCGAAGGTGTTTTGTGGATTTGATGATGAATAAGTGACAAGTATAATACTGGGCAGCATAGCAGAGTGCAGAATGAGGAGACTCAAGTTCATAGCAGAGTGCAGAATGAGGGGAGTCAAGTCCAGTGAGGGGAGTCAAGGCTTCTAGACTCTTAGCAGGGCTATGGTTTGATTCTATCTGACTGTGACCCTCTGAAATGTTGACATACTCTGCTGTTCTAAGGAAAATC
This sequence comes from Eurypyga helias, assembly GCF_000690775.1. Classification (NCBI taxonomy): domain Eukaryota; kingdom Metazoa; phylum Chordata; class Aves; order Eurypygiformes; family Eurypygidae; genus Eurypyga; species Eurypyga helias. The sequence goes on from NW_010265889.1 coordinate 2,675, forward strand.
TATGCACAGAGAAGGAGAGATGGTAGCATACGTCCCAAGATTCCTGGTCATTGACTCCAGACCAGGAACGCTAGTGCTATCTTCCATATCTGGGGTGCACGCTGAACATCAGTCCATTAGACCAAGCCTAGGGATTTCACAGCACTCCAGAAGGCTCAAGGTGAAAGACTCTCATCCCTACTAGCTGACACTTGTTTATAACAGTTCCAGCAATCCAGCCTGAGGTACAGGGAAAGTTCTACTCATAGTTATTCAAAGCCAAAGTTTAACACAACACAGTCCTTATTCTGTTTTCTCTGCTTCTTGAGAGTTTCCTTAGTCCATTTTATAGCCTCCATCTGTCTGTATCATCCACCATGTGACTCTGGCAGTTTTTGCATGCCCAAAACCTGATTACAACACCTCTCTTCACAGATGGTTGTTTTGATGGTGACTTGGTTGACTCCCTTATGGGGTAGACTTTCATATTTTCTTTCCAAATTTACTTTTCAATGTGTATTTTCATGCATTTAAATAAAAATGCATAGAAAATTCTGCACATACAATTACATAGATATAGCTAATTAGTTTAAAAATCATATGAAATAGCTGTTCTTGGCATCCAAAAGCTGCAATACCATACCACAACGATGAATCAGCCCTTGAAGAACCATTCGGAGGTATTTTTATTGACAAAAACAGAATGAAGGTATGTCAATACTTTGTGCCCCTCACTAAGGAAAATTATCATGAAAACCCAGCTTAGCTGGCATTGGGAGTGGTGGTCTCCAATGCAAGCAAGATATTTGCCATGAATACAGAATGGAGCTGTCGTGGTTTATCTTCGGTCAGCAAAACACCATGAAGTTACTCTCACACCCCTCCCCCCACCCACCTCCAGCAGAGTGGGAGAATCGGAGGAAAAAGACAAG
>NW_010265890.1:0-8513 GCF_000690775.1 Eurypyga helias
TCCTGGCTGAATCCAGCACATTCTCTTACAGAGATCTTGTTCCTAACCGCAAAGCCCTTTCCTCACTGCTGGTGTGCCCACAGCGCGTGCAGCCAGAGTGCACTGGAACACTACATCAGACGGCAGGAGAGGTTAATACATTTTGAAATCCTTAGAGACTTGACTAGGCAGAGAACAGCTCTTCAGGCTGATGAATCTCTCAAGATTACAGCTACATTCCAGCACATTCCCCACCTGAGAAGAGGAAGCAGCTATGGTGACTGAACCGAGTGCATGGCTGACCTGAACCTTGCTCACAGCACGTGAGGAAATACAACACACTGCTCAAATGCCTGAAAGGTCTTTGAAGCTGGTGGAAAGAAATATCAACAAAAGGGTGAGATTGCGGGCTGGGCTGGGGGTAGGTCTGTGAGACCCTAAGAGCACTAAAAGCAGGGCTTACTGCACTGACATACTCGAAACAGCATCCATAAGAGCAGCAACTTCAAATGAGATACGTGCTTCACAGTAAACATATGTGTGTGTGTGTGTAAGACACAAATACTTCCCGTGTCGCCAGTGATGACAGAAAAAGTAGGTACTCATGGATGTGAGCATATGCCTGCTGGCAAAGCTGTATCTGACAACACAGGGACAAGTTTTCTGAGGTACCTTTTCATAGGCAAAAACCTGGCCTCTTGTAATGCGAGGGAAGTTGGCATCAATTTAAAATTTAATTTCAAACGGATTCAAAAATAGTCCAATTCAGACTTTAAGGGCAGTACTCAGAAATTAAACTGATCGGCTGGCTGGCAAAGCCATATTCTGATTGAACATATTTCCCAGCGTTAAAACTTATATAAATTATTTTTGACACCACAACTGTTAAAAATTTATGCAGACATAGAAAAGAAATGATGTTGAATGTTTAATGCTATTCATTTCCCAGCACGGCCTGGGGTAAACAGGCATGCCACGTACCTTTCTGATTACGGGCTGTGCTACTGGCGCTTTCTCTGCCGCGCGCTGCGCTCATCAACCTCCGCAGCTCCTGGCTCTGCCTGCGCGCTAGCGCCCGGTGCTCCTGCGCAGCGCCCCAACGAGGCGGCGGTCCCTTGGCCACGATTCTTCGACCACAGGTGGAAGCTATTCCTCTCATGTTGCACTAGACACGTAACGATCTCTAAACACACTAACTGCCTCAAAGTTCTTCCGTCTTGATTTTAGCTATGCTGTGATTTCCTTCCTCCCGTGTCTCCTCCCGCTTCACAATAAACGTGTCTGAGAACAATGCACAGAAAAGGGGAATTTCAGTTTTCATCTCTACAGAAATGTGGGGTTTGGGCTCTGTGAATCACTCCTGTGACTATCACCCTTCGACTGCTGTACCAGTGTAGCTGCACTCACACAATTCAGTAGTTGCTGCAGAATTGGCAAATCCAATGCAAAATATGTATCTACCTTAAACTTTGTCATATTATTATCTGTTGTAGATTTATAGAAAACCCAGGCTGAATATATGACTAATACCTTACTGATGTGTTTTAGTACCCACTCAGGCATTCCTCAAAAAGATGGCCAACGTGTTGATTCTGACTAAATGAAGCTGAAAATCAAATTTTCTCAATATATCACATCAGCATACACATCTGCTGATCGGTGTTAATTAGTTCTACATTTTCCAATTTGTAATCTATGTATGTTTTATGGGGATGTAAGTAGTAACACATTAGCATATATAATATCTCTCTGGAAAGCTTCTGCTGAGCAAGTGACCAATAAATTGCTGTTAATGTAAACATTAATCAAATTGAATGCCAGTATGGAAAAGTCTTGAGTTTAGGGGGGAAATCACCTTTCTACCATGCATCTTACTGTTGAACTGTAATTAAGACCATGAGGTTTTTCTGAATATTCAGTGACAAATGACTATGTTTGGTTTAGCATCTTTTATGCCGCCTTGAAGAGCTAATCACTTCACCAGGAATGCACGGCAGTCAGTCTACGACGGTGAATTCAGTTTCTATCCATTGGACAAAGGAATGAAAAAGAGAGGAGGGAAAATCGCATAAATGAGTATGAAATGATTTAACCTGAGGAAGAAGAGGTCAGCATATAATGCCACAAGTGATGAATACTTCACAGAAATGTAATGACCTATATTTGGCCTAAACAAGCTATTGTATGACCACAAATGTACCATTACAGGGAACAAATGAGGGATGCAGCTGTAGTATGTAAATGGCAATAAATATATAAAAAACAATCTGCTGTGATGAAGAGAGGAAGCGTTTAAATTTCAGTGCTGCTGGGCACCACAATAACATGATGTTATTCACCCTTCAACATTTCTCTTCTTCTAACTGGACTCATCTTTCCTCAAAAAACCCCAACCACTGAACGAAGTGAAGCTAAACCAGAGCCTTGTTATGAATTTTTCCCAAGGTGTGACTGTACACAAACACAGACCAGGCATTTCTACAGAATGAATGTTGATTTGACGTTTGGCCAAGGAAAGGGAGAATTTGTGAATAGTTCTCAGAAAGGCCAATTGCAACACTGGAACTTCTCAGATTCAGTGTGGATACAGATAAAATGGGGTTACCTAAATTAAGAAAAAGCATTAAGTCAACCAAGGCCAAAGAAGTGAGATGACATAACACTTAGTTATCTATGAATCTGACATATATTCCTTGATTTCAAGCAGAGTGAGGTGTATCTGCTCATTCAAAAGCATTCCTCTCCTAAAGCTGACACAGAAACACCTTGGGTCACATGCTGCTCCATTGCAATTAGTGGGACACAGACCCCAGAACAGACTCATCATCCTCAGGAAACCTTGAGGACCATGATGTTGTGCCAAAGGGAATCGGAAGCTTAACTGATGAAATGAAGAAAGGCAGGAGGAATTTCTAGACAAGACATGGTGGGGAGCACAGCAGCTGAGGGGACAATCCCCACACTGCCACGAAGTGCTGGCGACCATCACTCATGTCAACAGGAATCGAGAGGCACGATGTCTCATAGCGACGTGACTGCTGAGCACAAGACTGAGAAGGTAGGAAGGGATGGAAATAGCGTGTGAATTGATACAAACGTTAAGCTGAAAGCAAAACAGCTGACTGGAGGTCTTAAAACAAGACAGATTATTTGTCAGGGCCCGGAAGTCTCTGTCTACCAGGCCTGAAGAGTCACCAACAGGGATGCAAACAGGAGGTCTGGGGCTTGGTTTTTTCCTTTTCCATCCTTGCTTGCTTTCTAGTAAAGAATGGCTGCCTGTTGTAAGAAAAAAGGTGCTTCATTTCTTGACTGGGTTGCTGAGTAGGTTGGTCTCCCAGTCAGAATAGCCAATTGCTTTTTATACTATTTCTTACTATTTCTTTTCAACCTTTTTTTGAGAGGTTTATTTTGACAAATATTGGTTTAATTGCAGGAATAACCACCAAAAGAAAACTAAAAGATAATGAACTTTCAAATGAGCATTATTTATTGCAAAGAAAGAGGAAACAAAAAAAAAAAACTAGTAACAGCTCAGGAGGTTTTGGTATTGGTTTTAGTACAACTGCAAAGATTTCAAGGGAAGGGAACTATAATTACTGTCAAGTGCAGCTTTGACCTTAACACACACCTCAAAGGACAATTAGGTTCAGCTCTGAAGGGTTTTATCTTTAAGCCTCTTGCTGAATAAAACCACTTTATTTCTATGGTCCAGACTTCATTACATGCCAAACATAGTATTTGTGGCTGCAAAGGGCACCAGATATTTAACGTTCTGGCTGGGCTGTTGCAGCACATGCATAATAATCTACAGGTCATGCCACCTTCTTAAGTTTTCCTCGGCTCACCACTCCCTTCCAACATGTTTAAAGACATTTGTGGTATCATTCTTTTTGCCTTTTACACAGTGTTACCAATGTGGGTAAAGGCGGATGTAACTGGAGGGGATCAGAATGAGGATTGGGTTAACTTTCAACAGTACACACAATACCCATGCTGCCAAACACGCAAGTCCTGGGGCTCTGAGGCGGTAACATTAGACCTGAGCAGCACATTTAATTTCTCTTTTTTTCTTTTTTCCCAAGAAACTATTTGATCAAGCACTGATTTTACACCCCACATCTCAAAAAAAAAAAAAAACCAAACCCAAAAAAACAACCAACCGATTTGCAAACTGCAAAAGCCAAGCTCCCAAAAGGAGAAAAGGATGAAATCACAACTGCCCTGAACTCCCTGTTAACACACTGCTCTCCAGCTCACCCTAAGTAGCTAGCCGGAGGTGTGCCCTGAGGACACCTCCACCTGCATGTGCCCATGAATAGTGAGCAGGTGTCACACTGAGATTAGTAAAGAGGAAGCTCAGGTGGGGAGATGAACCTAAATGGAAATGGACTTTTAAACGGCAAGTGGCACAGTGCTGCTCAGAGAAAACAGTTTGCACTGTAATAGGATGTGTATGTGTCTTGTTCCACACTGCCTGGATGGACAGGAAGAGTATGGATGGAAGAGATGTTACAGCCTAGAAAGCCTATAAATGTAAAGGTTAAAAAGTCTACAGAAATACCTCTTGAAATTTAAAATATTATTTATGACAGGAATTTTTTTTAACTTTTTAGAGTCAGCACTTGCAATGTTTTATACTTTAAGAATGAGAAAAATAGTCTGAAACATGAAAATAATGGGATATTTTTTTTTCCTCCAAACCTGGAGAATGCTCAGGTGAAGCTGAAACTGAGTTTGCAGTTAGAACTGTGCTGCAGCTTGCAGAGCTACCTAAATCAAAGTGACAGTCCAACCAGGAACTGAGACATCTGTCACAACAAATTCCTTTAGAATATAAATAATTCCACCTGCTCTCCAGACCATTACCCTTTTGTAATTGTAAAGAGAGATGAAGACTGAACAAGGATGTTTCCAGTGTTCTTTACTCTTACCCATCTCCATATTTTTAGCGATTGCATCTCTTCTACTGTTGTGTTTATTAAAAAGGTGCTTCCTGTAGAACATCTTCCAGGTCTACAATCTGGAGGAAATCTGTCTTTACATTGTGTCATTTGCATTTTTTCATTATTTTTTACTATGAGTAACCTGTGTAATTCATTCCATGAAAAGAATTTTTTTCTTTAAAGGAATTAGACCTACTTCTTGGATCATTAAGTACTGCATAATCTTCACATGGGACATTAAAAACTGTAATCAGTGACATCACCATGACAACCGATTAAGAAATGTCTAGAGAAGCTTCTGAAAATGTAATTTTTTAATATAATACATTTAAATGAGTTCATCAGAACAAAGCACCCTAAGTAGATTTATTGGGAACTAAATATCTAGAAAAAATGTGGCTCCATAACTAACACTAAAAATCTCCTCAGTCCCAGTTCAATAGACTTGGGAAGGCACCAAAATTCTACCCGTGACTTTGATAGATTCGGGGGGAGCATCAGAAGAGAAAGTGGGTTTCTTGCACTAACAGACAAGCCTTCCCTTCAGCCCATGGGCTGCAGAGCAGGGGCACTGCTCCCCGCACGGCTGCGCTCAGCAGCGCTGCCTTAGGTCGCCGGCAGCGCTGACCTCTCTGACAAACATCACCAAAGGCACCGCCGGATTCCTGGTTTACCAATGTCCATGTCCACACTCTAACTGTTCAGAAGCCCTGCACAGAAGCTACCTGACCTTAAAAAACCCTACAGGTTCCTCAGTACACAGGTCTGTATCCCTAGGGGTGAATGTTCTTCAGTTGGCAGCATTAAAGGTGTTGGCTCCTCACGCACCGACGGGGTTTGCAGACCAAGCCTCCGCCAGCTTTTCTAAGTCTATTGGTCTCGCTACATCACACATTGCGTTTCATGAACTAGTTTTGGGTGCATACTTCTTCCTATATTGCTTACAAAGACTAGTGACTTGTGGCTACATATTACACCAGGTGAGGACCTCTAAGAACAAGGCGTTGCTGGAGCCCCTAGTTGTCACAAGATGCTTTGCCCATCGCCCTGTCTGCCCTAACGAGAGACGTTGGAAGCACACAACAACAGCCAAATATAACTAAAACATGCCATAAAATGCCTACCTGCAATAATGTGTCACAAGGCTGTAGAACGTCTATGCTCAGCCGTTGAGGAAAAGGCACTCGTGAGAGTAAACCCCAACCAAAACAGCAGATTGAAATGTACCCACAAAAGATTAAAAAGAAGAAAAAAAAAAAAAAAGTACTTCTTTAGATAGTCTGTTTGAAGAGATCAGTTGTACTTCACAAGAGTAAACTACTCGGCACACTTCCTTTAGAACTCCAGGCTCAGCCCCAAAATAGCTGAAACAGTATCCTAGTTTCTCCCTCACATCTTCTATTTGCCAGTCTGTCCATCCAGGCTACAGCTTGTTCTTGTCTTTATGGCTGTGGCTGCTGCTGCTGCCAGCTGTGGTTATTAGGCCCTTCTCTAGATCCGATCTCGCGTTAGCTACGCCTGTTGCAAGCGGAACGCGCACCTACAGTAAAGCATTTCACATGCCGCTTGAGCAAGGGTTGGGGGAGCGGGGTTACCTTTCCGCACAACACAGCTCTCCCGTCCAAGCTCTGTGCTTTTCCTCCGGCAGCGGCTGCGTGCCGGGGGCCATGTCCCAGCTCCCGCAAACCCCACTGCTCTGCCTGCATTCTCTGGGTCGGTGATATTTCTGCCAGCTGCAAATCTGCCTCCTAAACCATGCTCTTGCCTCCTAAAACATTGTGAATCTCGGCCTTCTTCAGTCGAGCGTGTTGTCTAACACGGATAAAACAGTCTGCTTTGGGAGTCTCACCCTCAAAGTGCTTCAGAGCAGTGAAAGTTGGGTGTTCTGGCTTGGTATGAAAACCATAGGCATTCCCAAACCACCAATCCCTTTTGAAAACCCAGGCCATTAGACTTACAAAACACTGACTCTCTATTAAACTCCTTGTTATTCTTTTACTAATGAGACACTTTACCAGCCTGTCATCACCCGCTGTGATTAATTCTCTACTTGTAAAATTTTAGCTCTCTCTCTGCCACTGCTGTTAATGTGCTTTGTACCAAACAAAAATGAGGCTGATGTTTACAAATCCTGTCTGGAGGTTGCTTTAGAAAAGCTCTTCTCTGGCTTACATGAATGAGGCCAAGTGTACTGAGTTTTGTTCAGAACTGCTCTGGGAATTAAGCACTGCAGCAGACTCCCATGGAATGTGGGGAGCTCACCATTGCTTCCAGAGCTTTAGAGCAAAGTGTCCTCTAAAACACGCTGTGGCACTGCCTATGGACCACACACACAGCAGTGGAGAGTTGACAACCATACACATTCTCTTAAACCTAGTCACATTTGTCAATCTAGGAATAAGCACGAGAATACATTTCTGAAACCCAGGATCTGTGCATTCACATAGTCACCATGAATAAAAACCCATCCACAACCACCCCAGTGCGGCCCTGGCCTGCAGAGTGCACATCCCACGGCCAAGAAGAGTGTGAAACCCATCTCCAGCCATCAGGGAACCGGAGCTGTAAGCAACAGCGCCCTGCAGTGCTGAGCTGGGTCAGCCCTGCTCTGAGCCAGGGCAGGGCTTTCCCGGGGCGCTGTCCACGGAGAGAAGTCAACATGCAGTTGTTGACTTGTAGAATGATGAGCATACCCCCTCCCCTCCCCGTTCTGCATATTCCAATCCCAGACCGAGGCAGTCCAACGCTCTCCATAATGCGTGCGAAAGGACGGAGCTGTTACCGCCCCTAAAGAGACCTTTGCTGAAGCCCTTCCCTCATTGCTGAGCAGATCTGCAGCACGGTCCGAGACCTTACAGACGTCGGTGAGAGCCAGCTCTGAACTGCGCTTTCCCCGTCACGCAGCGATGCACTTGCAATTCAGGGTGGGGTGCCTGAGCATCCTCCCGTATTAACAGAACTTCAGAAGCTATTCTGCCTGGCAGTGAAGGAAGACAATGTCCAATTCACCTAAAATGCACAATGGCAATGTTCAGACTGCAGGCCTCTCAGGAGCTAATGCATTTAAAGAGCTTTTATGCTGGAGACAGTTAGCTTTCTCCCTTTTTCATACTAAATAAATTTGTTTATGTTAAATACGATGAAGCCATCCGCTTTCTTTGTCCTCTAATGCCTTGCAGATCTCAAATATCTAAACTTCATAGATGGGCCTTGCAAGAATGCAGATTTCTAATCATATCAGTTTACTCAGATACACATATCTACAAAAAAAAAAATTACACACAATTTTGTATTTTAGTGCTGTGATTTCATGTTTGTGTCTACTGTTTTCACAGAGCCAGAGGAGGATTCCTATTGCCATCCTAGGAAAATGCTTCACTTTCAGAAATTTAATGCATAGCAAAAAGGAACAGATAGATGAAACTTCATATTTATTATAAAACTAGAGCAACTGTGGCAGGAAAAATCTCTTGCACACCACGATCAGGTGTGTATGAACTACAGTCTCTCCACCGCGAGACAGTGGAGGCCAGACGACAATGCAACGCGAACACACGCAACGGGAGCCGTGATAAGAGAAACTGACTGCTG
>NW_010265890.1:8539-10182 GCF_000690775.1 Eurypyga helias
TTTTCTGCCCTGAAGTATGGCATGAAAGCCACAAAATCTCAAGCCATCTCATTCCACTTGAAATCTGAAGCAATCAAAAATCAGAGAACTGCAAAATAGCATTTTAAGCTATGTTGTTAGGAGGTTTATTAATCAGAAACATAATGAGAATTAATGGAAAGATAGGCACCTTTTTTTGTCTTTAACAGAGCAGAATGATCTCTGATGAACTGAAGTATGGCATGAAAGCCACAAAATCTCAAGCCATCTCATTCCACTTGAAATCTGAAGCAATCAAAAATCAGAGAACTGCAAAATAGCATTTTAAGCTATGTTGTTAGGAGGTTTATTAATCAGAAACATAATGAGAATTAATGGAAAGATAGGCACCTTTTTTTGTCTTTAACAGAGCAGAATGATCTCTGATGAAAACAACCACAGTTTTAAATTTTTTTTCAGGGTAGATTTTTAAATATAGTTTGAAGCACAAGTTTTATACATGGCAGTGAGATATATACATGAAAAAAGAAAGGTTATGTATGATATTTGCCCCATTTTACTGCTGTGTCAGTTTGGGTGCAAGATGTGACAGGTCTGGCACTGGCAGACACCTATCCATGGGAAATTGAACTGAACATTTCACAGGAACCCATGAATAGTGGGATACTTTATTTCTTTCTTTCCTAAGATGGAAGCTGAAAACCTAGGCCATGTCTACATGGATGAGGACAGATGAACACCAATTCTCTCTGCCGACTCCCACCTGTATGAATTCAAATACATTCCGCTCAAAAAGTCCTCTTGTGTTAGTGCTTAGGCAAGCCCATGCCACCTACTGCGTGGCAACGTACGGGTAAACCTTCTCCAGGACACCCCCGAGTCCCACTGCACCCCCTGGGCTCCGGTACTTGGAGAGCCCCCTTTCAGGATGGCATCATTCAGACCACACATGGAAAGTGTTTAAAGGGTATCTGAACATACTGCATCTCCCACAGCGACAGCCCAGAGGTGAAGGGAGTACAGAGCAGCACCACCAAACCGCTACTGCAAGCGCAGAACAGTACTCGCTGTCAGCCCCGAGGTGTCGAGTCCCCAACAGCGCTGAGAGCACCAGTAGAATGCAGGTACCAGACTGACCGTGTTCCACGTGAGGGCAGTTTAAAAGTACCCATTAACTGCCAGGAGAAAAGCCAGCCACTGACACACTGATCATTCAATTCTGTTTGCTTACTTTTCTGTCACTGCATTTTCATTAAAATTACTCATCTTTCCTTACTAGGAACCTGTCACATTGGGACTAATGAATAATCGATGCGAGCAGTCTACCAGTGGCTTTTTAACCTGTATTTGAAAAAGGAAGCCAAATGCTTCTGTGTTTATACTTAACAAAACCAAAACTGTTATTTACTACAAGGGCAGAGCTTAACTCATCTGTTGTACTCCAGCTGTTACAAACCCTGAAGAAACAAGGAAATACTCTGAGACAGGTTTGAACTCTGAGATTTTACTACTTTTAATGCATTTAGAGTCATGCAAAATAAGAGAAAGGGGCATGGCCATCAGGTCCATAAATGGAGTTACCTGTTTGCTGTGTTCCGTGTCACGCCCGAGCCCCTCTGGGTTAGTTACACCCCGGCCAAGCTCCATCAGCGCAGCCGGGCCCC
>NW_010265891.1:0-7973 GCF_000690775.1 Eurypyga helias
TTCGCTGGCAGCAGCCCCGGTCCGTTAGGAGCGTGGGTGTCGGGGGTGCTGTCCCGCTGTGGGGGCTCCCGGGGCGGTTTGTGTGGCATTTCTGCCCCCCGTGCTGGGGCGGGCAGCAGGACTGGGACAGCACGTGGTTCTTCCATTTTGCAAAATCTGAACTGGAACTTTGTCGCTGCTGCTGATTTACCGGGAGGAAACCTTCCCCCCGCCCTCAGATTTGAGAGGAATGTATTTGTGCCGGGGGCACGAAGTCGGATCCGTTGCTCCTCGTTTCTGAGGAGCGAGAGGTGCATTCAGCTACAAGCCCCTTGCAGGCATGGCGGGGTGTGAGTGTGCTGGGGAACGGCGATGCACTGGCTGAGACTGGGAGGACTTCTCTCCCAGACTGCTGGATGTCTGGTGGCTTCGGATGCTGGCAGTGTGCTTTTGGGGGGGAACCTAAGGAAAACTGTGGGATGTGCTGCTTTTACACGGTACCTTAAAATCTTTGGAGAACAAGAAAGTGGTAAAGATTTTGTTTCTGTATCTCATTAGCAGCCCAGGGTGACTCTCACCGGGTTGAGCTAATTATTTCTAGGGCTGGTTTGTCTTCAATGGAAGTTCTGCAGTTGAAAAAACCTTCTTTTCTTTCTTCCTAGTGCATTCAAGTACTGAAAGTTTATCAAACTCTGGATGTATTTACCTGCATCCGCTCAAGCTGGTGACTACCCCCGTGCCAGTTAGGCCCATCCCATGAACAGCCTGCTCCCGTTTCCCTGTTACCTTGCCCCAAAACGTGTGGAAGAGCTGCAAGGGGTAGGAAGCCGCACCAGCTCTCCAGGAGCTGGGTCAAACCTTCCTGTGGCCATGGGCTTCCAGGGTTACGCATTAAACTGGGCTTGTGCGCGCCCGTGTCCTACCGCGCGGAGGGTTTGGCAAGCCGTGGAGACAAGGGCACCCAAGGAGCGCGTTTAGGCAGAGCGCTAGCCCCGCGAAGCAGGTGCGTTGAAGAACGCGTTGCGTGTAACTCTCTTTAAGTGCCCCCATGTTTACTGAAGAAATTGCGGGTAAATTGCGGGTATCTCGCTGGCGATGGGTGCCTCCCACGGCAGCTGCTCCAAGGCGCACCGAGCCTGGCTCGCTCTCTGCTCCATGAGGTAGCCAGGAGTGACTCCCAGAGCCCTGCCGCCCCGCTTCTGCTCTTGCGCTTGCGGGAATAGCAGCGAGAATAAAGGATGCGCCAAGGGCTGCCGAACGCAGGCTTAACCCCTCGGGAGGGGCGCGAGCTACGAGTCGCTGCAGGGTGGGAGACCATGGAACAGAGATCCAAGCCCTCCACCTAGGAATGTGGCCGTGGGAGGGAGCAGTGGTGGGGGGACACTGTCGGGAGGGCAGCACCCGGTTTGGGTGCTGGCGTTGGGCTGGGGTTTGTGTGGGTCGGCACGTGGCCTCTCCAGGCAGGTCCCATCGCAGCGGCAGTTTTTCAGTGGAGTCAGGATGGGCTTTCTGGGATGCTGAATCCGGAGGAGATTTAAAGCTCACAACTGGTGTGTTAAATTCCAGGGAGTTGGGGTGCTTTATTTTGGAAATACTACAATCTCTACGTTCTAAGTTTTTGGAGAATCCGGGGTTTGCGTTTTAATTCCCCCTCTTCCCTGCAGGACTGCTGCTGCTGTACACGCGTGATGACACAGCCTCGAGGGCAGTTTTACCGTGCAGCTGACAGATGGCAAGTGCACAGTCCAAGGGACACTTTACATCTACATCACGCCAGTCAACGGTGAAATCCCTCGTCTTTCCAGGTTAGCTAGCTGAGTGACATTCAGTGCATAAAGTCTTTCAGAGGGGAAAAAGAAGAGCCGCGGAAGCAACCCACCTCGGAGCCCACCCGGGGTGCAGCGGTCTTGCTTTCGCTGCACGCCTTATCCCTGAGAGCGGGTTCGTAGCAAGGCTGCGCGCTGCTGCTGCCGGGGCAGGACCGCGACAAGCCACACCGTCCCCTCCAGCCAAGCCCAGCCACGCAGAAGGAGCTGCTCTGTGGTCTCCCAGCGCAGGCCTGTGACTAGTTAGGGTAGTGGCAAGATTCTGGTTGTCTTTGATTAGGCCAGAGTTGCTCCTTTTTCACACTCTACGACTCTTTCCTGCTTCCTTTACTCCCTTCTCTGTGTTTTCTCCATTCCCTTTCATCTATTTTTAACAGTGAATCTTGTTGGGAGGAACATGGTGTGGGTTTTTTTAATATTTGAGGTCCAAAGCCAGAGTTAATGCTGATGTTCCTTTCGAGAGAGCCAGAGTGCCCTGGGAATAAGACTTCAAACAAAGAGGGGGGAGCTACGTGGAAAACTGTGTTCATTGTGTCTCTGCTCACGAGCAGTGAAGTCCTTCTGACAACCATTCGCCCTAAAATAGCGTGCCATAAGGTTTCTGAATGGCGTGGCCTGTCATGAGCATGAGCTTTGGTTTATTGGCTTGAGCACCACAGGAAGAAACCTGGCCTGGTGGCATGGTGTGAGACTGGGACATGGGACATGTGGCTTCACTCGCTTCAGGACCATAGCACGTGTTTTGGCCGAATTAGGGAATTCACAAGTCGAAGGAAAAAAAATAATCCTGTAGAGTTGCTGAATCCCTCCAGAAGTGCCAGTTCTCTAAAAAAAAGAAAATGAAAGTACTGATTTTGCTTCTTGCCTTATGTAGGCCCTTTTAAAGGTCTCCATAGGCCATAGGGGAAAAAGCATCCGTAAAGCTGATACTTCAGTGCCCTCTCTGCACAGTGATGGGAACAGCATTTTCTCGACTCACAAAAATAGTTTGTAGAGCTAAAAATAATTTATATTCTTATCCCAAAAGAACTTTTGCAACTTAAAAAACCCCCTTTTGTCTCAAAGTGGGAAAAGTCAAGCACAAACTTGCATCCAGGTCTGGCTCTTCTCACTAGCGGGGTTTGAATCCCTATTTTCGGGACACAAGAAACCTGCTTGTTCACAAAACACCTGGTGAACTCTTAGTTGTGAAGATGAGCACAAACTTACTTTCTGAGGCATAAATCAATGCACGTATGAAATCGCACGTTGCTCTGCCTGGGTGCCTGGGGCCCCTTTGCAGCCCAAAGTGTGCACAAGGGGGGCATCAAGGCTCAAAACAGCTTTGGCTCCGTTCCCAGAGCGTCACATGTGGGTTTTGAAAATCTTCATAGTAGTAGTAAACAAGGAGAAGTTACAGAAGGGACACGTGTCCCCGCTTCCTACCAGCGTTTCCTTAGGGGCTGGCAGGCTCGGAGTCATCGAGCCCCTTTGCTGGGGGGGGATGCTGCCAGCCTCCCCCTTCCCTCTCCAGCCGGGTCCTCTCCCTGCAAGGCTTGGGTCTGCTGCCGCATCATCACCTTCATCCTACTCCTCCCTGCCTGTCCCCTTGGTCTGGTTTTCTTCTACTTCACACCTTTCCTGGCTTTCCCCCATTTCTCTCACTGTCTGTGGATGGTTCCTCGCTGCCGTTTCTGTTCTCATGCACGTGAAATGGCTTGGCTGGATCCGCACGCTCGCTCCTTCCACCAAGCAACCCCATGGTGATGCCCCTTATTTAATCTTTTAATTTCCATGTTATTTTCTAGTCCGTTGGCGGCAAGCTTCGTATCTCAAATCTCGTTTATGCGTTCCCACCCGTGGAGCAAATTGAGCCCTTTTGTAGGGGAAGGAAATGTGCCACCATTTGCCAGCAAGCCACGGGGCTGGGAGCGTGCTCTTCTGCTCCGAGCCGTGGGTCTGACTCGTAGCTTCATCAAAACCTGTGAAGCTGAGGGACAGCCTAGGAAAAATCACATGCGTGTGCAGGGCAGAGCTTCCTCTCCCAGCCCGCAGGAGGGGATCTGTTGAAATGTTTTTAAAGACCTATCTGCTCCGTGCGAAGAGGAGTCTGCTCGTGCTTTGTAAATTGGGGAAATTGCTCAAAAATAATTGATCCGTACGAAAGCATGGGCCCTGCACCGCTGCCAGGAGAAGCGAGACCTGCGGTGTCGTGACCTGTCAGCGATGGCCACGCGGATTAGGAAAGCTTAGGCACAGATCCCTCGCTACCGCAGCTTTCCCCGAGATGTGGAAATAGAACAGGGGAAGTGCAAAGCAGCATTCAGTCTCTCCAGCCAGATCTGCCCCTTTGGACATGATCACGGGCCACGTACCAAGCGGTGTAAGAGAGACCAAAAAACCATCTTTAAGCAATCTCAGCTCCCGCTTTGAAATGAGAAGTGACGAAGAAATGAGGAGCCTCAGGAGCAGCTGCTGCCTGTTGCCCTGTGCTGGGTGCTGTGCGCACGCGTCGGTGCCGTTCCTGCGGCAGGTCACGCACGACAGCCGTGCACAAGCCCGTCCTGCAGCGCATGCATGTATTTAATTATCCTTACCCAGCTTCGTTATCTCTATTCTTGGCTAATTTTTGCCCAGCCTTTCTCCTATTGCTTTTTCAGCACCAGCGTGAAGTCCCTCGGTTCCCGGGCACTTCAGCGTCCATCCTGAGGAGCCGGGGTGATGCTGGAGGCGTTGGGACATGAATCGTTAAGTTTAGACAAGGGAGCGTGTGAAGTTAGTAACGTCTGTGCACTGTGGAGGCACGCTGAGCTCGAGGAAGTCCGGCTTGAACCATCAAATCCCCTTTGCTAAACAGACAGGGACTGCTGCGGGTTTGTTTTTCCCCCAGTGACTCCCTGTTTCTTTCTTAAAATTTGTTATCCCCAGGAACATGGGTTTGGAAGTCGGAGCAGCTGAGAAAAGCCCTTTTCGGTGCTGGGTCCGAAGCAGACACCGAAGATGCTCGTGGGGGTGAGCTCGACCGGACTGTCCGTGTGCCCCACTCTGCAGCTGAAGGCAGTGGCAGCTTTAGGGCTGCTACTGCTCCCTTTCCCCGGGGACGAGTGAAATCCCCAGCCAGCTCCTGCCGCAGCAGACTCCTTCTGGAAGTGCTTTGGTTCACATCTTGACTTGGTGGATAAGGTGAGTAGCAAGACCAAACCCAGGGTTTATTTGAAACTCTCCTGTGTTTAGGTGGCTCTGGCCGGTTCCCTCCAGCGCTTCCATCGTGGCTCTCCTTGCCCCTCTTCCGGAGATGCCCATAGCCCCAGCCCACCCGGAGCTAACACGCCGGCGCAGCGCCAGGGCAAGCTGCACGAGCCAGCATCCAGTATCGCCCTGCTGGGGGATAACTGGGAGGAGCAGCCTTGCCTCCGGAGCTTAGACCTGAGGAACTGCTTTGTGCTGCACGTCTCCCTCCATCACCCCTCTCTGTAACGACACTTTTTAGCTGACTTTTATGTCGGTTTGCTAAGCCACTGTGCTGTCTTCTTCCTTTTGTAATTAAGCAACTCAAGAAATCCTTTGAGGTCAATAAATTCTGAGGAGGCTTACATAAAACAGGGTATAAAGTGGAGAGCCCTGCCATCAGAAGCCAGTAAAAGTCAGGCTCTTTGCGCGACACCTCTGCAAATGGCATTATGTCATTGCCTAATATTAGTGAGAAACGGTACGATTATGTTTTTTGCTCAGAGCTATAAAAAGTAATGGGTCTCACATAATCTGCTGGAGCGAAGGGGAGGAGGGAGAGCACGAGAGGGGAGGAAGGCGACTGTAAAAGTGAACTTCCATTTTTTTTTTTTGGGCATCCTGAGTGCATTAGGAAATCTAGCTCATAACACCCAAATAGACTTTAATGTGCTTTGTCCCATCGATTTAATTTACTTCGTTTTTCTTGCTTGCTAGGAACACACACACAAAACCTTTCAGGAGTCAGGAGGTCTCTTTTTGGTAAATACAACATAATGATCAGAAACTGGAAAACCTCATGGGGCAGGTGAGGATGGCATTGTTCATCCTGGCCATGGCACAGTGCTGTGAGTGTCTCAGGTGCTGCTCATCCCAACCGGACGAAGCCCATGACATTATTCTCAGCTCCACAAACAAGATGACACATTTCCAATGCTAAATATTTACTTTCTCCCCGTAGGAATGTGAGTGCTCGACAACAGATTTGTGGAGCCGTTCATTTCAGAAGAGGAAGGAAGCCATTCTCCAAGGGAGGCTCTGGGCTATGGTCGTGTGGGAGTTAACTGCCAGCCCTGAGGGCTGGGGATGCAGTGCTCCGCTTCCTTCCCGCTGTGAGCCAGCCCCATCCATCCAGGAGCAACCACCCGTCGTAAGGACCGGGATTTCCGCAGAGAGCCGGGCACGGTAGGCGATGCCTGGTGCTAGTGAAGGTGAAAGCGCGTGGAAGTGGGGTGGGAAGAGGCCCCTGCAAGCTGCGCCCAGTAAAGACCAGTACCAAATCTTGGACTGGGGTGAGAAGGTGTGGGGGGGGATAGTTTCACAGTGATACTCTGCAACCAGAGGAGAGGAACGTGCTTTTTTCACACACCGTAACCATTCACTGTTGCCTGTGTGAAGTAACTGTCCTGCCCGTCGGGCGCCCTTGTTAGTACGCTTTTCCGTTCTGTGCTGGAGTCAGGCAGAGGGATTGTACTGAGCCTTGGCTGGCTGTCAGTTCAGCCAATTTTACGTCTTTTAAGATGTGTAGTTTTTATAGGGCTAAAAATTGGTCTGGAGCCCCTGTGTACGCAGCAGCTACTGGGGGGGTGGTTGTTAGCTCTCTCTTTGGCTCCCCAGTTGATTCTCCATGTTCATGCCCAGTACGTGCAACTCCCTCGAGCGCCGCTGAGCTTTGCCGGAGCTCAGCAGCGCTGATGAGCGCGAGTAGCGCAAGAGCCATCAGCGACAGCCAGCGTCGGGAGGCGAGGTAGCCAGTATTCGTGCGTGGAAGTATGCAACCAAAAACCCAGCTGGTACGGGGGAAGCCCTGGAAGGTGCTTCAGCCCAGTGGGTTATAAGTGGTTCTGGGTTGGAAAAGATGCCGTTTTTAATGTGTTAAGCGACATCCTGCCCCCTTCAGCTCCCCCATGCTGTAGTGACAACGCCAAGCTCACGTTCTCCTTGGGGTACTGCAGTCCTGCTCTCCTCACGTAGGCCTCAAGTGGTCCCTCTCTGTGTATTTCCAGGAGGTGACTCTGACTTGCCTTCCTGATAGCTTTTTCTTACCTTGCTATGGATGGCAAATAAAAATGGTCAATAAAGGGCACTTGCTTAGGGCCATCAGAGCTGCTCTTGCCTTTTCCTCTTTTTCCTTTACAAAATCTTATCTGTGAAGTGCAAACACCTGGATTTATCCCGAGTAGCAAGGCCCGGTGCGATGGGACCATGTAGCAGGCACAGGCGGGAGCAGCACCGCAGCTAACGTCAGCAAGGGCTGCCAAACCCCCAAAAATCCTGCCCAGGCCACAGCATACGTATGGTGCACGGTTTCGTAGCCCACGCGCCGCCGATCCAAGGCTTTCCGGAGCCAGCCGGTGCTGCACAGTTGCTCTCCACATGTGCTGCAGGTTTGGCACATCTCCGGAGCCTTGGACCCTGCTCGTACGTGCTCTCCGCCACAGACAGCTGGGAAGCCCCCGCCAGCCAGATGGTCGAAAGGCTGCCTGCACCTGAATCCTTACACGCATTTGTTCTCCAAAAAAATGGTTTGTTCTCCAAAAAGGGCTTGGCCGAGACGTGGGCAGCTCCAGCTCTGCGTGGGGGGCTGGTGCATGGCAGCGCACCACGTCCCTCTGCCCGTCCGCTCTCGACATCACCGTGTCACCTGGGGTGTGAAGCTGCTGCTTGTGGTGTCTAGACTTGTGATTACTGAAAATTAATTAAATGGAAGGAAATTAGGCTGGAAGGGGAGTGGGCTCCTGGGAGGGGAAAATGGAAGAGAAAATAGGATACTGGTGTTAACCCTTTCCAGCTGCTGGAATGGCAGGGGCTTGGAAATGCTCTCAAGGCTGCTGGTATACACGTACTGGGTCAGTGTGATTTTAGGAACGCGGCTCCCTACATGTTCAGCCCCGTGCCGGCAGTGTCTGTAGCCCGGGCCTGATGCACACCTCCGACACGGGTAGGCTGCGCTACCTCTGG
>NW_010265891.1:8004-18521 GCF_000690775.1 Eurypyga helias
GCCCGCGCCTTTTCGGTGAGCCGCCTTATTGCCAGCCGGACCCGAAATAACGTGCACATCAGCAGTAGGTTTGAAACGAGCTGGGTGAGGTCAGGGGAACGGAGGTGCTGGGATGTAATCCGAAGATAAATCGGAGCTTTATGGGGATGGGATGGGCGGCAGAGGGAGGCGGCTGCTGGTGGACCGTCTCCCCTTGCTTTTGCATAGCCTCTTACCTGCCCTCCTGTCTCTTAAAACCTCTCTTATATAGCTTTTCGGTGCAGATTCCGAGCGCTTTGTGCCATCCCCTTGGCATGAATCCACCGTCTGGCTAGCGAGCAAGTACAAGCTGCAACACCTGGGTGTCAGCTACCAACATCAGGGTGTGCGACAATGGACCCATCTGTAGCGCTTGGCACATACCGGAGGTTTTTAGATGTGGTTGGCTGAAAAGCAGGATCAGAGAGAGAGGGAGGGGGGAGAGCAGGGGAAGAGGGCTCCGCTGGGCACGCGGAGAACATCGTTTTGGCAAAGGTGCCAGTAGGTTTCAATGGGCTTGTCTGCTTCTTCGCTCAGCTCATGCGTTCAGTAAAGTATCCAGGTTGTTTCTAAGAAAAGCAGTAGATTTCCCCAAAGAGCAGGCTTAGGAGCCTCTTTCTTTGTCTCTGGAGAACAAATCTAACACTGTAACTAGATTTAATAAGAATACATTTAATAGTAATAGATATAATAAAAGCCTGATGTAATAGTAACTAGTTTTATTGTTCTCCCCCCTGAGCCAGGTCCTGCTGACTGACCCCCTGAGCACCACGGGCTCTCTCACTGGATTTGGAGGGGGGAGTGCTCTGGTTTTTGGGCTGCGGCAGCTTTGTCAGCATTGAGTCCTGGAATAAGTTTCAGTCGGGAGGGTATGGACAAGGGCTGGCTTTGGTGTTTCCACACCAGTATCTGAGCCCAAAGTCATGATAGTTTCCAGGATGGATGGATGGGTGGGTGGGTGGAAGGAGACAAACCATGTCCCCATCTGAAAATGCCTGTATATCGGTAAGACATCTCGGCAAAGGCAGGGAATGAGTTTACAGGAACTGTAGCTTATTGCATCAGGTTCACCTAAGTGAAAACTGCAGTGCACTGAAAGGAGAGGAAACAGGGTTCTTTCCCCTTTCTGTGGCACTGAAGTGTTTTAAAATGCATGGGCAAAGTTTGTAGCTTATTTCCTCCAAAGGGGCCAAGTCCTCCTGGCATTCTTATGAAAAGCTCATTAGAATAAAATCCATTATGCGCATAACTAATGACACAAATGTACAGATCTGTTGACAATTATGACCACATCCCTCCCTGCGTTCGCTGGTGGCTCGCTGGGGTGACCGGCCGAAGGAGCGCGCTCCCCACGTTGTACAGCTCACGAGCTCCGAGTGCAGCCATGTGAGATTATTTCCCAACTGGATGGCCAGGCTGTCGTCAGGCAGGGCAGCGCGGGAGGACCGGGGCACGGGACCGTGAACGGTCCCCGAGAGACCTGGAGTCGTTTGGAAGCAGAACGAGATGTTCCTGGCTGCGGAGACCATTATTTGGATTTTTTTTCCAGCTGGGGCAGGGGGAGAGCACATGCGCGTGCACGCAGACGGGGGCCGTTCCAAGGAGCGCTTGGCGTCCTCTGGAAATGAATAGAAATCAAATTGAGACGCTGGTGTCCTCCGAGCGTTCAATATTTCCAAGTCCTTGCCAGGCGGGTGTAATTTATTGAATGTAGGTTTTGTGAAATAGTGCTCCTGTCAGGGGGAGATTGGCACCAGAGAGATGGAGGCGGCTAATTCTCAGGGGGTCCTCCCTGGCAAAAACCCTCTATTGAGTCCTCGTGCTCCTTGTGCTCATAACTGCCGAAAAACCAGGAGTGCCATCTGCAAACTGTGATTCATAAACACTCTGTCAGTCTGCCATCTACCCTGACATCATAAAATAACAAGAAGCAGCATTGTAATAAAGAGAGGAGGTTTGCAGCCGACCAATTAAATGCATCTAATTTATTTCTGTTACAGCTGAGGCTTTATTTATTAGTAAACAGCTGCATTTGTTACACTTTTTTTCCCTTTTTCTCTTTACTAGGAGTGTGCCAACTGGCACTTTTGATAATCCATTAATCCTAAATAATCATCTGGGTACTTCATGGTTGGTAGGGAAAAAAATAGCAGAAAAAGGTTATTAAAAGTTAAAACCTTTCCTTGCAAGGGGGCTGGAGAGCGCGCCTCTGCCAGGGGTTTGCATGAGTTACGGCGGGCTTGAGTGTGCAGGCCAAGCCTTACGCTCAGTTTACACCTGCGAGTACCTGGCATGGCAGCCAGCTGAAAGGGCTGTAAATCCTGGAGCAGGATCTGGCCCTGTGGATATTTTTCTAAGGACAGGCTGGTTGTGGTACGGGAGGAGCATTTTGCCTGTTTGCTTTACTTGCCTCCTCCTTTCTCAGCGCTAACTCGATTCTCAGCAAAGCTAAAAATCTGCTAATTGGTTGTCAAAGTCTAATTAGCTGATATTACCAAAAAAAAAAGATAAGTTTGCCTTTTATAATTGGAGCTGCATCCCCCCTTTCCCCTCCCCTCGAGCCCCCTGGTGTGTGCTAATTGAGCTCCAGGACTTTCCAGGGTCTTTTAATGCTCTCTCCTTTCCAGTGCCCCGGGAAGCTTTGCACTTAATGAGACGATAACACGAACCATCCAGTGAAATGTGGTAAAACCCTGGGCGGGGCTGTACGGAATCGGGATGGGGTGGAGGTGTGGGGATGTCGGGAGGGAGGGAGCAGCTCAGCAGCCTCCCTGGAGCAGCCTCATACGGTCAATAATGATTTTTAATTTACTTTCCTGGTTTGCTGCAGGTGTATTTTACCCGTCGGAGGAGGAGGCTGTACCCTGTGCAGGAGTCGAATGAACACGATGAGGCCAGACTGGGTGGAACGTGGGTCTGCACCACGTTATTCTCTCTGCCTGGGTGCGTGCAGCTATACGTACCAAACCTCCGCTGTAGCTGGAAGCCCACCCTCAAGTCCACGTGGGCTCTCAGCTGCATCCTCTCCTGCACCACCGCCCTTCCCGAAGACCCCGGTGCTGCCGGTGGTGAGTCCAACACCGAGGAGAGCCGCGGTGCCATCTCCCCCTGCCACGGGGAGCAGTGCCTGCCACGCTGCGCCGTGTTTTGGTACCTCGGTGTTAAAGCCTATCTCTCGTTACATGTTAAAAACACCCAATATTAAAAAGAAGTGAGCACAGGTGGGTGCTCTATATATGGGTGCTCTTTTTCAATATGTATAATAACGTTGAGTTTACTTACCCAGTCATGTTCTCCTCTTCCTCCTCCTCCCGTCTTCCTCCTCCACACCTGCTTTCAGTCGGTCCCCTCTGCCCCGCCTGTCATCCCATCCTCTCTGCTGCTTTTACCACAAACCCACTAACGTTATATTTCAAGTCAAACCTTCAAGCCCACGACATTTAAGCAAGTGAATCCAAACCTCCGAGCGGCCTCGCCAGGCTGGGAGCCGGCACGGCCCCGAGGAACGCGCGGGGGATGCGGGTGACCGCTCGAGGTGCTAAGCCGTAGCCGGTCACGGGGTTTCACCCATCCTGGCAGTTGCAGTCTGTTTATTCCTTTAAATCTGAAAACGTGGGGTTTTTTTCTAGGATCTAAAAAAAAAAGAACATATTAAGGCCAAGCGTTGCTGCTAGATGAACAGCTTCAGATGAACGGTCGTCTTGTCGTACGTCTCATGCGCTTCGCAGCGCGTACCCTGACCGCAATGGGAAAAGAAACAAACAGTGGTGAATCAGGCTACCTAGAAGGCCAGTTGTTTATTTACTTATTCTTTTGAATATCAGTACAAAACCAGAGCTTTTTGAGTGATTTTAAATAACACTGGCTTGACGGTGACCAAAGCGTGGCGGGTGACAGCCGACATCCCGGGTCAGCGGTGTGCTCGGGTCTGTGGCTGCAGTACGGCCTTGAACGTGCTCCAGCCTTGTGCTGCTCATCAGGGGCGTGAGGAGCCTGATTTTTCCCCCAGTGTGAAGCGACGGGCGTGGGCAACCTGCTGCTCCAAGGAGTAATCAGGAGGGGCTGCTCCATGTCATGGGTTCTGGGGCAACCTCCCACCCCAGCACCCCTCTGGAGCAGGTCTGGTGAGGTCAGCAAAGGTCAGGCCATGGCTCCTGAAAGGCTTTTTGTGTTTTTAAGCCTGGCAGAATCCTGTTCGTGAGTTGTGAATGGGGCAGGGCAGTAGGGTGGCAGACAGCAACAGAAAGTTCTTCTAAAAGGGACGGCCCTGGTGCCCATCGCTGTCCCTTGCTCGGCATCTTATAGACTGGAGCACCCTCATACTTCCCAGCCACTGTGGGAGACGTGGCCCTTTTTTCCACGTGGGCAAACATGCAGTTGGGTTAAATGCATTTGCCTTTTTCACTGTTGCCTCCGTGTTTTATCTTGATGGTTTGGATTTGCTGCGGAGAAGATGGGTCAGAGCAAGCACGGCATCGGCCTGGCCTTGACCCTGGAGCGGCGCGTGCAGCAGGCTGATGTCCTGTGTCCCTGCCTGCTTCCCATGGTGGTCTCCCATCCTTTCCCTTTCTAGGTCCTCTCTCTTCCGCTCTCCTCCATCCCGGGTCGTGTTTGGAAGCGGTCTGAGGAGGAGTCCCTCTTCAGTGGGGTCTGATGCAGCCTGCTTGACGCGGCCGAGCGGGGCAGCCGACAGCCCCTCCAGCACAGCACCAGTGACTCCTCTGCTGCCAGGAGCTCCAGGGCTGGTGAGTTTTGGTCGTGTTCAGTGCTCTGGGGAAGGGGCTGGTAATTTTCCTTTTTTCTCTACCGTAATTAAGATTGTTGCTCTACGAAGGCAAGCTAATCAATTGTGTTTGTGTTTTGAATGACTGCGATGCCCTCACTCATCTCCTCAGTACCAGTCGCTTCTTGAATGCGTCAGGTCTCACCCACGGTTCTCCTTTCCCGTGGTGGCTGCAGTGGAGAAGGGGTGTTAAAGGGGTTAATAGCAAAAGTGAGCCATCAGCTGGGGTGGAAAGAACGGAAATTGGTGCAGACATTGTTGTCGAAATAATTTCTTTTAAAAGCCCAAACCGCTGTTCTCGAAGTTGCTGGCAGCCTTCTCCATTTAGCAGGAACCTGTTGTTTCTGAAAGTCAGTTGGCAACAGAGTAGGGCAAGAAACAGGGAAAAAGCTCCTGTGGGGGGCAGGCTGGACGTGCTGCTGTTGTATATTGTGGACTGAGAGCAACGGAAGCCGCTTGGCGTCATTCCCTTGCTTTTGCAACATCCTCGGATAAGAACTTGTCTCTGCTTCTGCCTTTGGCAGGTCGACCATTGTGCTGCCACCCTGGTTCAGGTGCGTTTCTAAAGGACAAGGAGGTTTATGATAGGAAAGGATGAAGTGGATTTGATTAGGTAAATCATTGCTCCTCCTCGTCTGAGAAGTCCAGTTGTTAATTTTCCAGCAACCTCAATTTTCTGGGGCTACTCCTTTGTGAATGTGAAAATTGCCCTGGTTCTTGGGCGATACGGTGGAGCTCTTCATAAATAAACCTTTTGGAGCCAGAACCTCTGTTGCTGAGGTTACAGCATCACTATCTGCTTAAAGCACGGCGTTTGCGCCTCATGCCTAGTTCATTAACGCGTTCTGTCCATTGGCTCGTTTGGTTCTATTAACATAATTGTTCTTTCTAAACAACTGGGTCATTCTCTCTCCCTGGACAGAAAATCAAAGCTGGCTTCAATATTCTGGCCAAACCACACAGCCAGATATATACAAGTGCTCCTCTGTAAACTCACCCGGGCTCAGGTTTAGATAAAAATGCTGTGATTCCACTTAGCATCAGCCCTGAAGTGAGACTCACCGTGGGGTGTATTTGAAAACAAGCGAGAGACCTCTGCAGCACTTTCTGCTGTGTCCTGCCTGCCTCTAAAACCTAAAGCAGCAACGTCTTCCCAAGCTATTTTGATAAAATCCTTCCCCTTCCCTTCAACTGAAGGGCTGGCTTTCGTCCTATCCCCATTTTTCTGGGAGATGAGAAGGAATATTCCCCTTTTTAATTTCTCTCCCATTGGCTTCCCCTTTTTACTAATTTCTTTTTTTTTTTTTTAGGTGACATTGTTCTACTCGCCAAACCTGTAACTTTAACAGAGGGTGACAGGGTGACCTTGACGACAGATGTTCCTGTGGCAACAGATGGCACTAGCAAACCCGAGAAGCTGCTGTACGCCGTCTCCCTGCCACCTGCGCGTGGTCAGATTGAGCACATCAATTATCCCGGCGTGCCCATTCCCAGTTACCGCCAGTTGGATGTGGTGGCCCAGAAGCTCTCCGGTGGCCACGACAATAGCCATGGGGCCGGTAAGGAGTCACCCAGGTGAGACGACCTCAGCCAGCGAAGGGTTAAGGTTGCGTGGCTTTCTCCCCACGCCGGTGGGTGCAGCATTTAACGGCCAGTGTGGCTGTGGGGAGGAGACTGCCGCCAGCGGCACGGCGCCGCGGTGACGTCATTACGGCGATCACGTACCGTAGGAACTGTACCAGCGAGGCTCTGCGGCCAAAGGCAGTAGGAGTCCCGCAGGCTTAGTGCTGGGTGTGCCCGGTTAGGCTGCCGTGCTCCATCAGCGAGTGAAGTCAGACGGTTTGGGTACGTCCAAAGACTTCACCGTGTTTTTCAAGGTTGCCGCCGGTGGAAAAGGAGAAGCAAAAATTCCCCATCTGTGCCTGTTGTTGCTTTCTGGGCAGTTCCTTCTCCTGAAGGGGAAAAAAGATAATAATAATCGTAACATTGTCTGAAATGATCAGGAGAACTTAATCCAGATGGTGGTGTCATTTCTAAGAAAAAGCATATGTTGGCCATTATGATACTTAAATATAATGGTTTTACATTCCTCTAGTGGGCACAAAAGGCACACAACAGAGTTGGCGGGGTTTTTTAATCTTCGGAATGGTGGCGGTGGTGGTGGAGTGGTGGGAGATTTTATCTTCCAACTGCTGCGTTTCCCAGAAGGTGTGGGAAATTCAGTGGAGGAGAGCCTGCTGCACAAGCCGTGCTCCCGTGGAATGTAAATCTGTGCCTTTCTCCAGCCACTAACAGTGGGATGGCTTAATTTGCTGCCCCCTTCGGATCATCATCCCTTTAGATATATATTCTTCCAGCTTTTGCTTTTTCCTTCTTTCTTGCTTTAACGTGTTTTTCTTTCCGATCTGCTTTAAAAGTTATTTACACTCCCTTTGCAGCAAAGTGGGCACTATAACTAATTTTATTCTTACCATGATTAACAGTGAATAATTTCCTAGGAAACAAGTCAAATTAACAAGGGGAAGAAGGAATCAATAAATCATGAAAGCTGCCTATTTCTAAGTGGGGTTAAAACCACCATTAAATAAATCACAGACTCTAAATGATGACCTGCTTGGATAGGGGGGGGTTGGGGAAATGTCCATTTAACTTGTGGTAAAAGGAAGAAAAAGTGTGGTCCAGCATCTCTGGGGCCTCCCCCACGCCATGTGAGGAAGGGGCACGGGAGAGGGAAGGTACTTTGGGGAAGAGTCCCGGGACAAGGCAGAGAGGAGAGATGTGATTTCCCTGCGGGGGGGCAGCCAGGCAGGGACCAGAAAAGCTTTGCCTTCTGGTCACGGAGGCATAAATGCTGTTCAACAGCACCTTCTGCCCCCATCCCTGCTCCCACGGGAGCTCGGGGACGCAGGGGCTGGCCTGACCTGGCTCCAAATACCGGAGATGTTTTCACTCTGCTTTGATGTTTTTTTCCCGTTGGCTTTCATGGGGTTAGTCACAATTTGAACTATTTGGAGGCGATTTCAGAATCAGGCCCGCCACGCTGCTCGGCTGGTGTACGTTACAGCCTTTTAATCTTGCGTTAAGGATCACACTGTGATGGCACGTTGTGTACGTAACGTCACCTGGGGCTTGATTTTCGTCTTTCTTCTTCCTCGAGACTTATAAATCTCAATTTTACACAAGGAATGCCATCGCTTTGTAGGACAGTGGCTCATCCATCTTTACCCCAGCAGGTAAAGACGTCTTTGAACTGTAGAAGATGAGGCAGATTTTCCTCCTCAAGTTTTCTGTGGGAAAGAAGGGGTCGACATTTTCCTTAGTTAAAAGGAAAAAAAAAAGGGAAGGTAGAAGCAGTTCTGCTTGTAACCTTCCCCGTTGCAATTCTTTTTTATGGTCTTTTCTCCTCCCTGAACGGGTGTACGGAATGGCACCAGCTCCCTGCTCGCTGGGACGGAGCGCGGGTTGCCCTGCGCTGTGGGCCGGAGTTGCCGGCTGGGTGAAACCGGCGCATCCGCGCTTGCTGAAGTGGTGCTGTGGGCACTTAAACTGGCCCTGTGCCTTGTCAGGTTGGTTCATAAAGCTGCTCAGGGGTCTCTTTCCTAGTGTACGTTGTGGTCACGGGAGCTCGTCGCTGGCTCTGTGGGGGAGTATCCTGTCGATTCAAGGTGATGTGGTGTCTGGGGACCTGTTGGTCCTTCCTTTCTTCCCATCTGGCTCCCGTGGGCGGGATTTGATGCAGGCCTCTTGGCATAGCTATTCAGGGGAGCAGCAGTCACTCCCGGCCTGAGCCGTTGGTGAGGGCAGGCACGCCCGGGCTCCCTCCAAAAACGAACGTAAACTGGTGAAGCCTCGTGCCTTCACCCACGCCCGGGCTGGCGCTGCACCGGGGGAGCACACGAGCATCTTCACCCCGTTGTCTCCCGCACCGGACCCAACGGGTGAACCGTGCTTATCCGGTGCTCCTGCACTGGTTCTTCGTCTTAGCCGTGCTCTTGAATAATAAATGCTGCTGCACGGAGGAGTGCTTACGGAGCAGCCAGGAACGACGCCTGCCTTTTCCGAAGGGCTGTATAAACATGGGCAGATGGACGTGTGCGGGGAGGCCTGGACCCGTGTGGTGGCCACTGAGCTTGTCGCTGCTCCCCGCCGGTTGTGGAGGAGAGAGGGATGGGGGATGTGGAGGATGGGCAGCGGGCAGCGGAGCAGCAGCAGGGATGGTGGGGATGCGCTGGAGGCCCAGGGAAGGGGTTGCAGAGGGCAGATGGGACAAAGGGTGGGTGGGATGGTTATCCCTGCAGGGTGCCATCTCCGCCACCCCCCTTCACGTTTCCTCCCAAAACAGAATTTATGGGCAGGTATGGGACTGCCTGCCCCAAGGATGTCAGTGGCCAAGTTGGCTCTGAGGAACCTACAACCTTGGCCCCTCGCAAATATGAAAAGGGAGGATGTGGGAGGAAGCCGAAAGAGGGGGCACCAGCCGCCTGCCCCCACCACGGGCATGCAAAGCAGGTCTGGCAGCTCCGCAGGGAATGGCTGGGCTTGAGGGAGAGAGATGGGGAATTGTCTTTCAGGCATGAAGGAGTTAAAGCACAGGGATTAAAAAAAAAAATCCTTAAAAAAAACCCAAAAACCCCACACTCACACACACACTCACACACTCTCACAAAACCCTGCACCCTAAATTAATTTCTGCTGGTAATCTATATCGGGTTAAATAACGCCTCATTATTCTGCAACACAGCTGAGGCTTCTCAAAATGTTTATCTTGTTTTGTAACTGGTACCTTCTGGCATATTCCAGTGCCAACTCTCCTAGCTCTTGCTATATTTCATTCTCACTATTTTTGGAATGGAGCTGCTGGTTCCAGGTGATTTAATAAATTGCTTTTTTTTGTGTTCCTTTTAACTTACCCATCTGCTCAACACATGCGTAACTTGCAATCTGTCGGCAGTTTGCAGAAAGACAAACTGTCAGAGCTGCATGCATTTGACAACTTTGTTCCCAATTAGATTAGTGGTAATTTTAACAGATTTCAGGGCAATCGAAAAAAGGGATGACATGTTATTAAAGCATCAATTTTGACAGACCCAAGCACATACAATTTCAGTGTAAATTATTTTAAATGCTTTAATTAAAGCTATGAAAGATTTACCCTTTTAAGCGGTAAGTGATTGCAAGACAAATATAAAGGGAAAGTGGATAACAGAGTTTCCTAAATGGTTTATGCTGCGCATGGCAGTCCACAAGTCACCACCACCATAATCTATGACTGCAATGTTGGAGGCTTAGTTAATTATTCATAACCTCGTCTCTGGAGCAGACGTGATTAAGAACATGAGGAGCATTCAGAGATCTAAGCAGTACCTATGAAAATCGGAGCTCAAGCCCCTCTTAGATCAGATGCCGTTAGGAAGCCGTTCAGGGGGTACTTCATGTGGCGGATATTTTTATAAATGGGCTTTCTTTTCTGCCCCAGTTCTGCTCTGGTTTAGGTGGCCAAAGCCCAGTGGTCAGGGTGGTTGTAGATTTAGGGCAGTTGGGGATTTTTCTGTACTTGAAGACACTTTACAGGCTGTAAGCACTGTGGGGAAAGAAAAAAATACAGCATTTATTATTTAAACAGCATGCAGCATCTAAATTTGTCACTCCAGGAGCACTGCGCCCCGTGTGCAGCCCATTTAACCGTTTAAGTGGGTTTGCGAGCTGTGGCCCCTTC
>NW_010265892.1:0-858 GCF_000690775.1 Eurypyga helias
GGCGGGACGGCACACGCCTGCAGCCTGCTCCGGACTCACCGGGAACAACGGGAGCCGGTAACGGTCCTGACCCCGCCGCGGGCGCTTGCCTCACACTGGGATCCCGCTGCTGGGATGTGGGGAGGAGGGAGGGAGGAAGGCATGTTCCCATCGCTGTTAACCCGTCAAGGAGGCGGTGATCCGGTCACCCAGAAGCACCTCCATGAACACTGGTAGCTGCATGGCAGGTGTACCCCCAGCAAGGGAAAATTCGGCTGGCATGGGCATAGCGAGCTGCTTTGGCCACTGGAGATCACGGGGACGGCCCCACGGCTTGCTGTCTCCTGACGGAGGTAGCCAGGGCTGCAGGAGGACAGCAAGGGAGGCTGTTTGCCACGAAGGGCCTGGGAAGGGCTTTGAGGCTGAAGGAAACAAGTCGGTAGGAAACCAGGCTTCATCCATTCTGCTGCCTCCAGAACAGCATGCGCTCTGGAAGGAAATGGGACGGGGTACAAGAAGCCGTGGGAGTTAATGGCAAACTCTTTCAATGAAGAAAGCAGTGTTCGTGGTGGCAAAAAAATGTCGACCAACGTGGCCTCAGGGAGAGACATATAGAAGTGAAAATCCTAAATTATCTCTATAATGGCCAGTCCATTCCCTGGATTGACAAATCATGGGGAAAAACAACTGTGGAATTTAGTTGAAACCTTAAAATTTCCTTCATTAACAACACATCCACACTGCTTTTCCACCTCACCCCTTAACGAGATGCAGCCCCGACTGTCTAAACTTTTGATCCTGAGGTCATGAGATTACATAGGAATTTGTGATTTTGCCTTTGAAAAACCTTAACATAAGTGTAACATAACTGATACGGTT
>NW_010265892.1:873-1393 GCF_000690775.1 Eurypyga helias
GGTTTACCTCTGACATCCAGCAGGAAGCTGAAGCCCTGATTTTGCGGTGTCACTTGCTCCATGCCTTGTGCAAAAAAGGCTCTTCACTCCGCTATCTTCTGCCGCGGGAGTTCTGTTGGGACCATCCCAGCAGATGACTCCGGTCATCCCCAGGGAGGGACTGCAGCCTGGTGAGCAGCGCTGGGCGGTGCTGGCCAGCCCTGCTGAGGAGTGGATGAAAACATGTCTGACACTAAGGAAGGGGAAAAAAACCTCGTCACTACCAGACAGGGTCACAGCATACTGCTATGAGCTGTTCCTGATTTTACATGATAATAAATACAGTATGTGACAACAAACACAGAGCCTGTCAACTAATGTGGAGGCTTTGCTCCGGGCAGCAGAGTCATCTTGACGCTGGCAAACAGGCATAAATCAAGTAGTTTAGGTGGATTTGCAGATGAGTGTGTGTATAGCCACTGTCCTGGTCCCAGGCAGCAATCAGCTGCTCTCCCAGGGCAGTCTGTAAGATTTTGTTTCA
>NW_010265892.1:1784-8583 GCF_000690775.1 Eurypyga helias
TTTTTTCTGTTCTTTTAATTACTTATTAGCAACAGCATTGTTAGTAACTCCCTAAGCTTCATTTATATAATTAAATAGTTCTTATCTCAGCTTTTACAAGCCTCCCTTGGTTTTTTCCCTCCGACCCTTTCTCACTGTGTGTGTGTGTGTGTGTGTGAGTGGAGTGATAGAGCAACTGGTGGTGTTTAATTGCCCAACAGGGCTAAACCACGACAGCCACACATTTCATTGTTATTCAGCTATACAGTTATCTATCACAGATAATTACATATGCATACAGTCTAGTTTCAGAGCATACATACCGACTGGAATAACTTAAGCATAGCAGTAGTGAAGTGAGTGTGTGTAAATACACATTGTACACAACTACTGAACACCAGTATGCAAATATCCATTGTATATAAAGGAAGCCGTGCCAGCAAGCTTTGGATCTGAAGTTAGGTGGCACTAGTAATTTCATGTCCAGTGACTGCATTGTCTCCTTGCTCGTCATCCTTCCTGAATAAAAGAAGCCCAACTGGTGTCGTTAGTATGGAGTTTGTAGCAGGAGTTCCCCAGTTTCTGGCTGGTGGAGGGGTAAACCCTAAAGATACAGCCAACATTTCTGGAACATGTTGTGGTTTAGCTCTAGTTGTCTCAAACAAATATTCTTGAGGTTTTACCTTTGTGTAAGGTTGCAAATTACTTAGAATAGGGTAACAGAAATAGGAAGTGTGGGGAGCTGAACAAGGACTTCCCAGAGTGAATCAAAAGAGAAGGAGAACCTCCTGGCCTCCCAAAAGAAATTATTGGGGAAAATTTGGAATACGTCAGGCAGAAAATGTAGGACTGACTGTTAATTAAGGCAGTGAGAAAGAAAGGAGGAGAGTTCTGCTGCAGGGATTCTTAAGTATTAGAAGAATAAGTATTTTATTCAAGTATTTTAAGTATTAGAGTAATATGGAAGAAACACTAGAATATGATCATGTGACTGAAAGAAGATTTGAAGTTTAAAAAATGGGAAACTGAGAACAGAACGTGACAGAACTGCAGAAGGCATGCTGCAATCAGTGGCAGACAGGGTAAGACCAGCCAAGACTGCTGAAGAGGATAACCAGCATAGCTACCTCTCAGATTTTCAAAAGGAAGAGTGAGTTTGAAGAAAAGGCAGGAGAGCATCAGCTGGCTTCCACAGAAGCAGAAAAGGTTACAGCTGGTGGAGAAGAGAGGGAAGTGGCTCTCCCTAGGAATAATGTGCTTAGAGCAATGTAGCCGTGAAGGCTTCCTGTGATCACCACTGCAGTGAGGACTGACAGTAATACTAGTGAAGGGTAGTTCCCTGGGGATGATGTCCAAGCACGTAAATTTGAGGAAATTCAGCAAGGGAAAGTACAATAATGGTGTTAATGCAAGAATCATTAAGAATAAATCAGTTGCACTCACAAATAGTTTGGATGAGATGTAAAGAATGTGAAGTGAAACACCCTTTTTCTTAAATATTTTTAAAAGTTTGTGGGGCTTGATTAAGATGGGAAGACTGAAATTTCTACATTGAAATGCATAAAATATAAAGACTTTTGCTCTCAATATGAAAATAAGCCCCTGAGAAAAAAATCTAGAATTAATAAGGTAATTGAGTTTCCTGCTATCTGTAAAGCTTGCAACAATGTTTTAATGGAAAAGTTCCTTTTAAGCAATTTTCCTTTCCTTAATTTTAATAACAATGGAAGTTTAATTAATTGGTTTTGAGATTTTTTTAAAGTATTAGTAAGAATGTTTGCTTAAGGAGTTTCAGTCAGAAGTAGGTAGAATAAGTCATCTAAACCCAATAATTACTTACGCAGGAAGATCTAACAGGCCTCCAGTTATCAAAATTAGAACAATATCACTGGTATAATAAATAAATTTGAAGAATTTATTTTTAAGAAGCAAAATAATATTTTTTCACAAAAAAACCCAAACCCACAAAGTATTAACTAAACCTTTCAAAAAGCAGTAAGAGAAGACTAAACACAACAATATGTAACTGTCCACAAGAACGTGCATTATAGTGAATGTAGTAGCTGAAATTAAGAGTGTATGGGTTGCTCACTGAAATATCCATTTGAATTGCAGGCGATATCTATTATCAAAGTACACGAGCTTATTGAAGGAATTGGTCTACAAACAAGGAAAATTTAAAGCAGTAAGCTAAGATGAACTATTTTACACATCAATTGTTATTAAAAGTGAATCTTAATTTATTGTGATGACATATGCATTACAGAAAAAATAATAGAGGTATGAAATTCTGCAAATGCTATAAAATTTTCCTCATCCAAAGATTCTTTTTTATTTTTTTTGTTGTTAGATCTGTACTTTAAGTCAAAATGAAGCAAACCTATAAAATAGAAATGGGATGTGGAGAAGCATCAGCTGATGGAGGCTGCATTTTGCATAAACCCAAAGTTCAAATAGCTTTCTAAATTCATACTTTCAGGGGAAAAACAAAGTACCAAATAATGTGTTCCACAAAAATGTTCCTAGTTATAGTAACAGCCAATGCTTAGGTATTCTAAAAAAAAAAAAAAAAAAAAGATGACCAAGGCAACATGGTGTACAAATACATTGCAAGTAAATAGGAAAGTTGTTCAGGGAGGAGAAGATTCAGCCAAGTTATAAAGCATACCCACTGGCAATAGCTTTGAACCTAGGTGCATTGTTCACCATTGCTTTAACTGGGTATAAAATACCACTGCCCTGCAAAGAAACAGCTACCCCCAACTCCCACTTGTGTACCTGTATTTTAAAAATATTATTCTTCACCCCATTGTTCGACCAGTGCCAAGCATTTATTGTTTTATTAATGTATTTGTGTTGAAAGTGTCTTTATTTAAGACTGCTGCACAGCACAGGCAAAACAGGAAACAGACTGAGCCCCTGCTGTCCTGTCCCAGAGGCAAGTCTGCACCGAAGGGTGGGTGTCTGAGGTCCTCCGTCCTTCAGCTGCACCCTGTTTTACAGGGGAGGCTTTGGGTCAAGAGTGAAGCTGGGTGCTTAGTACAGAGGCAGAGCATATCAGGAATTTAGAGAGGAAGAACAGTGGGTATGGAGTCCTAAAAATAAAATAGATTTAAAAAGACAGACTTGATGAGTGAGATAGAAACTGTCAGCTATTTCAGGGATCTTCTGTCAGACTGATGAATGCTGTGTAATTCTCATGCTGACATGCCAATAAAAACAGGTGGCATTCAGTGGATGCTACTTGGGCAAGACCTAACCTGTACCCATTTGCAGATCCCTGTAATATGTGCATGTGCGTATGTACGTACATATGTCTACATATATGTACATATACACACACACAGAGAATACCTTGTTCACAAGGTCATATGCAAGCCGGGGTAGCTGAAAGATAGTAAGGATGTGCACGCCAAAGACCTCGATTGGTGTATTTGCTTGCTATAGGTGTGTATTGTCGATATATAAATGTTCTCTTTAGCTCAAAAGCAAGCATGAACTGCAAGCAGCAGCAGCAGATACTGCGCATAAAGGAAGCCATGGCTAGCTAGCTTAGCTGCCAAAAAACTATTGGAACAAAATTGCAGTTCTCTGCCCGGAATGTGGTAGGATGTGACATGTCACTGAAGGGACTGTTGGAGGCGTGTTGTATTGGAAACCTGGCTGATTTTTTTTCATATGTTCTGGTGCAGACAGTGAATGGAAATACTGAGCTGCAAATAAATTTTTGAAAGTTTGATCAAAATGATGGCATATTCAGAAACATATAAATGCAGTAATTTCATCACAAAGCTGTAGCAGCTGGCTGTAGTAGGCAAAGTGGAAGACCTGCTATATACACCATGATTAAAATCCTGAACCAAGAACCCAAGGGGATATTATGTGTTGGAATTATTCTTAGCCATTCTATACTGTAGGCACTCACCACCATTCTTTTTTTTGTAATTTTTCAAGGTTGTTTCTTTTTCTATGCCTGAAAGGACCAAAGTTGACATACGAGTCTAACAATACTGGAGAA
Source organism: Eurypyga helias (assembly GCF_000690775.1). Classification (NCBI taxonomy): domain Eukaryota; kingdom Metazoa; phylum Chordata; class Aves; order Eurypygiformes; family Eurypygidae; genus Eurypyga; species Eurypyga helias. The sequence continues at coordinate 5,782 of NW_010265892.1, forward strand.
ATATCTGCTTTTCCCTGATGGAATGTCTAATACATGTGTCTATTTTTTTCTTTAAGACAGAGATAAGAGTCTTCACACAAAACACATGCTAAAACTTTCATTTTTATTATTTTTTTCTCAGAAGTACGACTTCCTTGTGATTCACATCAGTAAGGTTTTACAGTGGAAAAGAAGCCTTTTACTCCTTGCATTGCTGTGAAAATAATGCCATCATATTTGGGGATTTGAGATACCATCATCCTCAGACTTTCATTATGATATTATGACAGAGTCAGCTATCTCTAGTTTTCTGAATTTCTTTGGAACAAATGGCTTGACTACTTGCAATTTTCCCTTTCTGAGATGCTTTTGATTATGATGGTAATTTTATAGTCTTTGTTGTGTGATCCTGAATTATATATAAGGTAGAAATTTGCTTGTGTGTCATGGTTTGAGGGTATGTCCAAAAGTTTTACAATCTATTACTACTGTAAGAGCAACAGAATTTTTTGTCATGTTACCTGGCCAGTTTGTAGTTCTACGTCACTGCGCATCTGCCATATTATACTTCCTCTACTAGCTCCACAGGTACATTACATGCCCTAATGGTTTCCTAGGCTTTGCTTTGCAAATGGCGAGTTCTGATGACTCTAGGTTTCTCTCCTTTATGTCGCCTTGTATTATGAGTAGCTGCAATAAAGCTTATATTGGCCCATTTACCTCCCTGCTGGTGTTCTGATAGCCTTTGCAGTGGACACTTCTGTTAGAAAAGTTTGACAGATGTCAGCCTCGCATGTTTGCTCTTGCTTTATCTGTTCTGCTGGTTTTGGTGGGCCTGTTCTGTTCCTTGCACTTTTCTCATCTTCTTTAGTCTAAAGTAAGTTTTTAATTCATCAGGGGTTTTTTGGTCATTTTATATTATTTTAACCTCAGAGCAATCCAACACTGATCTATACAAATTAGCATATAGGTGATGTGAAGGAATTTTTTGTCAAAAGCAACGAATTTTTCACTGACTGGACAAACCAGATGCAGTTTTAACAAACCTCCTGAACAATTAATGCACTGTCTGCACTTGAGGATCTTGGTTTTGTTTTCTTCTGTATTATCTTCCAACCTAAGCTTTCTCCATCTTCTTACCCTAGTGAACAGTTTGAAAGGCTTAGGTTGTTCTCTCACTGGTGAAGAAATCAAATCCTGTATTTTCCAGAGAGCTTGGTACTGCATCACCATGAGAATATTGTGTAACACTTTATTAATTTCAGAAGAGATCTCACTATTTTTCCCTTGCCTCATGATATTTTGATTCTCTATCAGTGACAGAAATCACTGAGTGATCATATCTGTATAGATGCCTAGGGTGCTGACTGAAGATAGTAATGACCATCAGATGACAGCAACAGAATTTAGCACAAATAATTTCCTCTCATTTTGTAAACTCCAACAAATATTGCCTACTTATGAGTTTCTTAAAACAAGAGTTGCATCTTCTGCTGTTAGGTTCCTGTTGACATACATGGTATCTTTGGAGTTTCAAACCATTAGTGATAGCATAATCATCAGCTACATAACACAAATTTGTATTATCAACATGTTCAGTAGCTTATCTCAAAGATAAACTGGAATGATTCTGTCACTAATTTGACTATATCCAAGCATGCACTTTGATATGGTAAGTATGACCCAGTTTTCTTGAATCATGCATAATGTATTGCATTAATCATTCTTGCCATTCCCTTCTTCCAAGCTCTGAAATCTTACAGAGGGAATTGCATGATCCAGCTTTATTGATAATGGCAAACTCCTCATACTATTTTATCGTAAGTATGGTGGTACTGGCCAGACCAAAAGTCTACTAGCCATGTATAATGAGCACTATAAGCTGTAATAAGTAGTACATATGTTAAATATTTACATATTTTACATGAGTTAACACATGGTATCTATAATGGAGGAAGCATCACTGAATGTTTTCCCTGTTTTGGAGTTTGGCCTTTCTGTAATGATAAATTTGCAAAGGTGTAAATAATTGGGTTCTTTCCTTTGGTGTGACCAGCACTTTTCCAAAGGACAGGTTTAAGTGGCCGTAAACACAGCCAGGATTCGCATTTGCCGTGCTATTTCTCCGAGTGTAACTTGTTTGGCTCTTTGCCATGATGGTCTGGCAATCTGGATTTTCACGTGGATAGTCCTCTCGTTCCGATGCCCTCCATCACTGCAGTAAGTGCCATGTTCTGACTCTGAAGACACAGATTTTAATAAAGAATGACCTGCCTAAACTTATAGGGACACGACAAAATGTCCTTAAGTGACTGGTCAGCTGCAATTCAAGAGTTACTGCATCAGTGCTTAATTTTTTTTCTTCCATTGTAAATCAATATAACCTGGAAAAGGTTTCAGGTTATCAGGGAGGCTCAAGCTAGAGAAAAGATACTTAGAAACGCCACAAGGAAGCAAGATTTTATGCTCAAACCCTTCCACCAAAAGCCTAAATGATTGGTGCTGTCAAGGGGTGGGGAAATTTGGGGGTTTTGGGGAATGACTCAAGTGTAAAATCTGTATTTCAGTGAAGGGATAGACTGGTTTTGAGCTAAAGGGAAGACAAATTAGGAAGGTGCAAGTAAAGGCCTAAGTATCATGGAAGCGGAGTTGGGCCAGGCTGTAGAAGTCACTCTGGGAAGCAGGAAAAAGGGATTGTTTTGTCGGGTGAGGGCGAACAAGCCCCACAGCGAAAGCTTGCTGCCAGGACGCCGGGCAGAACACCATGCAGCGGGGAGGCAGTTCGTTGTGTGGGAGTCAGTAATGGTAGCGGGAACGCGGCAT
>NW_010265893.1:0-9211 GCF_000690775.1 Eurypyga helias
AGCGCTAGCACCACCCGGCAAGGGCTATCGCTCGGGTCGGTGCCCCTCCGCCAACTGCAATAAGCGCCAGGCAGGCACCCGCGCGGTCCCCTAAAGAAACCCGCGAGGAAGGACCCCACGCTCGTCGTACGACCGGCGCCATGGCGGCCACCAACGACTGCGATGCCGCGCAGGTAACGGGAGGCACCGCAGGCCGCCTGGGCTGTAAGGGGGTGTAGAGGCCTGGCAGGGGCTCCTGGAGGCCTGAGGCGGGACAGCGAACCGGCAGTAGCCCTGCCAGAAGCCCCGGGCCCTGCTGTGGCCAGCAGTACCACCCCGCGCTCTGCCTGCCGCCGGGCTAAGGGCACGTTCCGTCAGGGTTGCTCCAGCAGTTCGCGACTGCACTCGCTGCGGCTAGTTTTGTAACCTTAGTAAATAGGTAGTAACCTTCGTAGCTACTAATTAGCGTATAGAGCTGTTAGGAAATGTACTACTACACTTCCCAAAATGTTCCTAGCTGACAGTCTGGCTGCGGTGACAGGACTTTTGGCCCTTATTTATTTATCTATTTATTTATTTATTTCCGGTATATTTTGATTTTTTTCCTGTGTATTACTGTTTGGGTTACTTTGTAGTTTGGTAACTGTTCGTAATTATAAGTCATCACAACCTGAACATGAGTTGGTAGTGCCGTGCTTCATCAAAGACAGCGAACACTGCTGGAGCGTGTGGGAGTGTCGCCTGGATGAAGCTTGAAAGACTGTGTGTGTGTGGAACGGGTCAAGAGATCAGCCCAAGCATCAAGAACAGGGTGGACAGATGACAGGGAGATGAAGATCATCAGCAAACTAGAGAATGTTGCCTGTCAGGAAAGAGAGAAAAAACCTGCTTAGTAAAAAAAAAAAAAAACAACCCACAAAAAAAACCCCAAAAAACCAAACCACCCCAATAACCCCCCCGCCCCAAAACAAACAAACAAACACAACCAAACCCAACACCAAATTGTGTTGATGACTTCATATGTAAAATGTTGTCACAGATGAAAGGGAAGAGCATCATCTTTATGTCCATAGCTGTTCGGTAAGAGATAACAAGCCTAAGTTTCAGCAAATAGGGCTTAAGGTTAGTCATTATGAAAATATTTCTAGCCTGGGACAGTTAAACAGATTTCTTAAGGAGTTTGTGACTCACTGTCTTTGGAGGTTTTAAAGATGAGGTTAAAGTAGGAGCTTCCAAACCTTGTCAAACTTGCCCCAGGTCTCCATCACTTCACCCTGCCTGTCTTCTGCCCCAGAACCGCTGCTGCTGTCTTGCACCCGTGCCTCTTTCGCCCGTGCTGCCACCCGAGACTTCCCACTCCCCGTTCTGCAAGACCAACACCACTTCCCAGTGGTGTGCAGCCCCCTGTAGCAACTGCAACAGGATCCAAGTGGTCTGTATGTTCAGCAGTGGCTGCATTAAACCAAGCCTCTGCTTGCTGTGATTCTAAGGGCCACGAGGCAACCTTGAGGGGCTCACAAAATGCCAGTTCCCCTTTGCTTAAGTGTTAACACTCTTACTTTAGACCATCAAGGATCACTCAGTCTTAAACTTCAGTCGCTGCGGTATTGGGGTGGGGGGAGAGAACAGTGACCACAGCACTTTTTTCTTAATGTTTCAGCAAATGTATTATTGGTACTAAATAACTACCTGTTAACAGAATACACCCCCCTCACCCCCCCCCAAATGTGGGTTCCTGCTGCTAAACAAATTTTTCTCTTGGAAATGTCCCTTCATGAGCATAAATGATTGCAGTAGAGCAGCTTATCACTTGTCATTTAAAAAAAAAATAGTAAAGCTTCTAATTCCTGGAATTAAAAAAGTCAGAACATAAAAAAGGCACACCATGAATGATCAAGTTCAGTTGGAGGCTTGTACTTGCTATAATAAAATGACAGTCTGAGGCTTTTAAGCAGAGTAAGAATCCTCGCTACATTGCTTTTCTATCTTCTTTTCTCTCTTTTCCTTAGTTTTTTTAGGTGAGAAAAATTATTTCTTTTTCTCACCTAAAAAACTTCCCTTTTTCATTATAGAATCCATGTATGGGTCTGAATGTGATGTAGAAAGTAAACTTTTTAAAAGGATCATGGTATTTTTGCTACTTTGATCCATTTCTATGGAGGAAAAAAGACAATTTTTAAACAGAAGTCTACTTACGAAATCACTTTATGCCTAGTGTAGCAGAAATCTGGTTCACCACATCAAACATCACTATGTGGCTCTTCAAAGAACGCCCATCATGATTTACTACCCGTCAGTGTGAATGGTATGATTTCATCTATTACAGTCTGTGCTTATTCCTGAGGAAAATACATGTTTTTTAAGAAAATTATGAATCAGATATACATATTTCAGGCACTGTTTATTTACTGTAATATCTTAAAATATCCACATTGTAGTTCAGTTTTACACCATTTGAAAATTGTCCCCAAATCCTTTACAAATGTGTGTGTTCCACAAGTAGCCTGGGTCCACCTTGATTTCCATTATGTTAGATCCACATTGTTTTCTGGGTTGGGAAGGTTTGGGTTTTATAGATCATGTTAGGTATAGTAATTTGAATAAATTAGGAAAAAGCTAATTTTCCTTGAGCAACTGCAGTCTTGCAGAATACAATAATAATTTTTTTAAAAATATTTTTGTGGAAATACTCTTAAGTTTTCAGTGAATACTTTCAGTCAGTTTCTGTTTAGAAATTTACCAGCAAATTTATTTTCCAAAGAATATTTTAATTGATTGAAAAATTAGGCACTTCTTTCAGTTCATGGAAATTTGTGGAGTTTTCCTTTATACCTAACAGCACGTAGAAAGTTGCGCTAAGATGGTAATAGCATAGAGCAAAGGAGCAAAATTGTTCATGTGGGCTGTATCGGAAAACTGGTGGGTCAGATCCTGAGTTGGAGATATGAAAGAAGAGATAACCATTGTTATCTGTGCAACTTAAAAAATAAATTTAGAAGTATTGCTAATTAAAAGTTGACAAAGAATAATCCTGTTGAGTTGCCTACTGTTTTCACACATGTTCACTCCCAAGTTATTCCACCCAGTACCCTTAGTTATGGAAACAGCTGTCAGTAATTTTAAATATGAAATACAGATTTTTGGGGTTTTTTTGATATTTTATCATTATAATCAGTATCCACTGATCCTGGAAAAATACTGTTGAACTCTGAAGGTTGATTTATAATCCTGGAATTCTTCAGAAAAACAGTCAAAATTCCTTGATTGTATTTATTTTTGTACATTCTTGATGAAAGTAGTTTCTGAATTGGAACTTTTAAAAACTGTTTAGTGATTTGAAGTGGTGAAAAGCACTCATATTCTCTCTTTTTTGCAGTAAATGTCTAAGTTCATTCAGCAGGGAATGTGTGAAACAACTGGTATAATCCAAGTTTTTTATGGCTCTGTACATTCAGTAAATGCCAATAGAAACCTGTTTAATATAAGCTTATTCCATCAAAAGTAGAAGAAACACAATTTTTCTTTGCAATTAAAAATACCCATGTAGGGTTGGAAATAGACAGTGATGACATTTTGAGTAAGAGTCAAAGCTGTGGTGAATAGATAAAAATGATGGGCAGCCATTAATTCTGTACAAATAAATCAGAGCAACAAAACAGGGGCCCATAATTTACATATATCATGCACTTGTATTTGCAAACATATGACACATGCATTAATATTTTCAGATGCACAGTACATTTTGGAGTCATTAGTATTTGAGGAATGTTTAGTTGGCATATACCTGGTGTATATTACTGCTTGTAGCGGCGAAGCGCTGGAAAGGAGTGGGTTTGTGTTCAGCCATGTGAGTGGGGAAGATTTCAGATTTTTTTCGCTGTAAATATAGGAGTTTGCTTATATCACCTGGGGTCTTTTTCATTCATGTACTCTTGTGTGTCCTGTTCTGTATGTTTCAGGTAATGTGAACCGATGGAGGCTCATGGTACTTTAAAAATCTTAGCTTCTTACATAGGTTTTGAGGACTACTGGTTGAAGTCTTGTTTTTATCACTTGAAATGAATAAACAGATGATTTTTGAATATATTAAAAGAGACTTTAAATAACCGAAACAAAATCAGAGCAGTCAGGAATAGCATCTGTGCTGAATCCCAGTTCTTTTAAAGATAATCGCTTCAGAAACAAGTGTCATTGAAGAATATGGTGCTACACTATTAAATTGGAGTTTGAAGTACTGATCAGGCTTAATGCATGTATTAAAAGAATTATGTGAGGGTTGGCTGCAGTAGTGGGGAACTGTATTTGGTGACCTAAGGGTTTAGCCTTCCTAAAACTGATCCATTATCTGTTGAAAGCACTGCAAGGAGCACATCTGCTGTGCTGAATTGCTGACTTCTGTCACACACCCATATAACAAACAAGACGGGCCCTATCACTGTGGTGATGTAGGTGGAAATCTTACCACGTCCCAGGGACATACATTGATGTAAATAAAATTACTGCTCTGTTTCTCTGCCATTTAATTACTTACTTGATGGGTTCTGTTGTGCCAGGATCTTTGTGAAAGCACATATGATTTTTATTTTTACACTGGTAAATGGGGGAAGACTTTGGTTTTTTATTCTCTCAGGTAAGCTATAAGAAATACTCAACATAACATGCAAATGCATAAATTTAAGCACATAGCATGAATTAAAGTAGCATCTCACAGTTTGTGTATACTGGTTATATTTCTCATGTAAATGATTCCAACACTGAAAACATGTCATAGTACTTGCTTACCAAAGACTGCTGCCTGTTAGGTACAGCTTTCTTAGTTTTATATGCTCAGTGCAGAGTAATGTTTAGGGTTTCCATTAGTTTTGGCTTGTACTGTAAAGCCATTCTGGTTTAGATTAACTATGAATTAATCTCTGACACTACAGATACCTTTGGTTAATAGATAGAGATATATTTATTGATGTAGTAAACAATGGAATATGGAAAAATTTAAGACTTTTTTTTTTCTTCCTGTGAAAGGCATATTGAAATAATACAATTTGTCTTCTGGCTAAACAGTATGTGAGGTAACCTCACATTGTGAAAATGTCGGAATGGTAAGTTCATCAAATAATTTGCCCATGTTTTTTATGGTATTTTTGACTGCTACATAAAGTATTATATAACAGAACTAATGAAGTCTGTTGTACTGAAATTCGTAAATCAAGCAAAATAAGCCTACAGAAACTGATTCAATGGCAAAAGCTATTAATTGAGTTTTTCAAAATGGGTAATGTTAGATATGTTTATTTTTCTTTTTTTTGTGGCAGTAGATTTAATCTCACTGGTGTAATACCTATAGGTCACTGCACTCAAATAAATTGGAGATCCTTCACCTTTACCGTGAAGGATAACCAGGCATGCATTTTATCTGGGGGCTTCATTTGTTCATTTCAAGTTGTGAATGGCCCCTGCAGAGTGTAAAGGGCATTGTGCAAATACAGACTCACTTTGTAACTGAAGTTCATAAGCATAAATGAGACTGTTGTACTTCAGTATGAAAGTACTACCCTGTTTAAACTCAATTTCAGAACTGAAATTCTTAGGTTTCTGATGTTTTTTAATGTCTTTATTTCTTTTCAGGAGAAGTTACATCCAAGAAATCTGATCCCAGAGCTTTGTAGATTGTTTTATGATTTAGGCTGGGTAACAGGAACTGGTGGAGGAATCAGCTTGAAACATGGGTAAGTAAAGATGGAAGAGAAAGAATGTGATGGTTAGGGAGAGTGAGGGTGGCTGTGTTTAGTAGCTGATTAGAGCATTTCAGTTCCATGAAAAATATTTGAAAGTCAGGAGTGACCAAGAATATAGAGGGGGGAAATGAACAGTAAGCCAAGTTTAACCACGGAGAAGGGAGGTGGCTAGTCTGAATTAATGATTGCAGTTGCTTCAGTGGAGAGAGCCAGCTTCAGAGAGTGACTTTTTTCCTGTCCTTTCCCTATCTTTGTTTAAGGTAGATGAATTGCCTTCAAGGAACAATGCATTCTCCCTTTTTCATTTCACCGACTATGGAATTTAGAGTTACTTAGGCACACGGCTTTCAAAAGCCTGTGGTTAGGTGAGGTGAATCCCACCCTAGACATTTTCAAAGACATTTCCTTTAAGAAGGAAATAACTGTTCTTCTGAGATAATTTCTAAGGAGAGATTCTTAACATGAAGTTAAAGCAGGACAGGTAACAGCAAAACAATTTTTGGTGTATATCCACTTTGCTTTTTAATTTGTTCACCTCCTATTCCTACTTTACAAACTTCTAATGGAGACAGAGCTCCTCTCAGTGGCCACTGAAAAAAGGCAAGTCCTCATTCTGCAAAACGCCTCACACAGAGCCTGCAATTCTGTCCCCAGTCACAGGGTGTTGTGACACTAACTTAAAAGTGTCTGACTTCTCATTTTTCATATATACACTTGCATGCAGACACAAACAGCAATTGCTATTCAAATATATGTGAGAGAGAAATATGAAGTAAAGGCTCTAAATGCTAATATTTGTGCTGTACTTCCCTGATTGATTTTGCAAGCAAAGCAGCAGCAACAATAATGAGAGGAATGATGAGAAGGTTAACTCTTGGTTTTAAAGTTTGTCTATGGAAAGATCTTTCTAGCACAAATTTCTCATCAGTAGGTAAATGCAGCCTGTTTTCTTCATCATTTAGTGTGATTCATGTTGGTTGTGGCAAGGCAGTGTTAACAGAAAATACACTAACACAGCAGTATGGTTTTACTTAGCAGTTCTGTAACTTGGTTGCTCAGATTACACTAGAATACATATTTATGTTGGTACCGATATTGTACATAGTCTAGGAATAGTAATCTATATGGCTTTACTGTTTTATACCTATAGTAATGGTGCCTATATTTTAAAATTAATAGCTATGAGGCAGGGATGAGACTTACTAGTGTTACATAGGAAACAGTGGAAGAACAATTTGATTTGAAATTCAAACATCTGGTTTTAACAGCTAATCCTAATCAGCATTACCACTCTGCAGTTCGTACCAAGTACTAAGTATAAAAATGCCAATTTAGACATGGGATAGCTTATTAAAATTGGTCTAGAATTCTTTGTCAGGAGTCCTGTATTTCCAAGGCTGTATTTCATCATCAGTTTTTCCCTTTGTGATTAATTTCTGAAAGAGAAAAAAATTTGTTTTAAGAAAAAATGCACATTCTTCATTAGTAACTGAATTACCACATGATTTCTTGATACGCTGCGCTCTCAGTCATCCTGCTCGTGTGAAGGAATTGAGACTACATTAATACAACGTTGTCAGTGTTAATTCATGAATGTTAAAAATTACAAATATGATAAAGCCACATTTTGATATGCTTTGCAGCCGTTTTACCACTATGAAGAAGTACATCATCTTAAAAGTTGTATTTTTGGAAGAGTTAGAATCATTTAGGTTGGAAAAGCCCCTTAAGATTATTGAGTCCAACTGTAAACCTAACACTGCCAAGTCCACCACTAAACCATGTCCCTAAGCACCACGGCTACATGTCTCTTAAATACCTCCAGGGTTGGTGACTCAACCACTTCCTTGGGCAGCCTGTTCCAATGCTTGACAACCCTTTCAGTGAAGAAATTTTTCCTAGTATCTAATCTGAATCTCCCCTGGTGCAACTTGAGACCATTTCCTCCTCTTCTGTCTCATGCCACATGGGAGAAGAGACCAACAACCACCTCTGCAACCTCCTTTCAGGGAGTTGTGGAGAGTGATAAGGTGTCCCCTGAGCCTCCTCTTATCCAGGCTAAACAGCCCCAGTTCCCTCAGCTGCTCCTCATAAGATTTGTTCTCTGGACCCTTCACCAGCTTCCTTGCTCTTCTAAGTGTCGTGTCGATAAGTATAAATATCTTGTGGTCCTTTAGGAAATGTATCTGTAACTCGACTAATTATTCACTAGATGTCTCTGTGCTCCTGAATTTAGTATGTTACTGTTGAAACCAAATAGTGATGACAACTGAGGGACATAATATGAATTTTTTTTTTTTTGCTCTTATTAAAGACACCATCTTTAAATCATTTTAATTTAAGTAATGTTTTATAGTCTTTGTTCATGTAAACCTTGCAAGAAGGGATGCAGTTCTACTTGGATTTCAGTCACTTAATTGCATTGAATTAATGTTACCTTTTTATCAATACAAATAAATATATAAATGCATTAAAACCCTAAACTACACAGACAAAACCCAAAATTATTTACATTGTAGAATACTGCAGTTAATGGATATTGTCTATAGGTAATTGTGAATTTTTAAGTAATAGTTTTGTCACCTGTTTTGTCATAGATCAGTATCTACAGTTTTTCTTTTTCCATTTTTTGTTCTGAAATGTGGGGATTTGAGTTTGGCATTATTGCAGGGGGAGGCTGTGTCTTTGTAGGAAAAATAAGGCTGCACTTCGTACGTGTGTTTCAGACCTCTTGTCAAGTCGAAACCACGGTTTTGTACCCCTGCAAGTTAGAGATTTCATGTGCCCTTATATGACTCAGTTCTGTTTTGAAAACCATCTACACGTCAGTCTGTGGAAGGAGCAAGAAAGTTAGTGAATTATGAGGGGCTAGCTTTGCTAGTCCCTTTTCAGTGGATTGAAAGCTCTAATGCCTGTGCAGATGAACAAACCTGTGTTTATCGATTTTTCGCTGTAACTTTTCTTAGGAATGAAATCTACATTGCTCCTTCAGGAGTCCAGAAAGAAAGAATACAGGTACGTTAAACTATTTTTACCTCGGAGCTCATCTTGGCGTGGATGAAAGTGCCATTGTTTGGAGTTTCATTTTTCCTTCTGTAAAGTTACAAACCTCTTATACTCGCCTGCCTTATTGAAAGAGCTGAAGATCTTACCCAGTACTTCACTGGCACGGCAAGCCAACACGTGTTTCAGTGGCCAGTGCAGGTGTCTTGATGATCTCTTTGCTTTGACATTTGAACTTTACTCAAGTCTAGCTTCATTATTTGTCAAGCTTGAAAGTTTTATAGCTGGCTACAGTTTCAAGTTACTGTGGCACATACGTAATTAAGCATTAACACCTAATCTCTAGTTTCATTTAAGTGATTACAAATCTTTGTCTGGATATCTCAGTAAATAGATGGGCTCTGCCCATGAAAAGATGACCTGTTTCCTTTTCAAAACAGCCCATAATATAAGAGGAGGGGACAGAGGTAAATTGTAAGTATTTTATGACAGCAGGA